>NW_009942981.1:6158-29229 GCF_000696875.1 Nestor notabilis | reverse complement strand
CATTAAGGACCTCAGCCTTCTCCAAATCCAGACTAGCCAGTTCTCCTTATAGCTTCCAGAGAGGGCCCACATTGTCCCTAGTCTGTCTTTTATTTGCTACGTACCTATAGAAGCCTTTACTGTTATCTTTCACATCCCTTGCCAGATTTAATTCTAACTGGGCCTTAGCTTTCCTAACCTGATCCTGGCTTCCCAGACAACGTTCCTGTAATCTTCCCAGGTTGCCTGTCCTTGCTTCTACCTTCTATAAGCTTCTTTTTCCCTCTAAGTTTCCTCAGCAGCTCCTTATCCATCCAGGGAGGTCTCCTGGCCCTCTTGCCGCACTTCCTTTTACTCGGGACGCAACACTCCTGAGCCTGTAGCAGGTGATCCTTGAATATCAACCAGCAGTCTTGGGCCCCCTGCCCTCTAGGGCTGTATCCCATGGAACCTTACTAAGCAGGTTCCTGAAGAGGCCAAAGTCTGCTCTCTTGAAGACCAGGGCAGTGAGCTTGCTGCGTGCTCTTCTCGCTGTCCTCAGGAGCTCAAAGTCGACCATCTCATGGTCACTACAGCCAAGGTTGCCCTGGAGCGTCGCATTCCCAACCAGCCCCTCCCTGTTGGTGAGCACGAGGTCAAGCATGGCACCTCTCCTTGTTGGCTCCTTTATTACTTGCAAGAGGAAGTTGTCTTCCACACAATCGAGGAACCTCCTGGATTGCTTGTGCTGGGCTGTCCCGTCCCTCCAACAGAAATCAGGATAGTTGAAGTCATCCCCCATGAGGACAAGGGCCTGTGAGCGTGAGGCTGCTCCTATCTGTCTGTAGAATGCTTCTAAGCAATTGTTCTTTGTAGTTCCCCTTTACAAACTAACACCAAAAGACTGTAATTACAGCAGTTATAATTTATACATTCTATTTGCCCAATGCAAGTCTGCAGATAAACATTAATTGCAGATTAACATTTTCCAGTCCTTTTCCAGTTTAGCTTAGCACATTCAAAAACTAAATTATTACAGAATCTGTATAAAAAAAATACACCCAAAACAAGAAAATGTATGAATAATAATGAATGATAACTAAACACATTAATCTAGTAAAAGTTTTTAAGGAGGACAATTACAGACTTGTAAGACAGTGATGGTGAAAACAGCAAACCAAGCAATTACTTCAAGATACCATCCTACACTTTCTTCAGCCATTAATCTCCTTCTGTGGGAGTTCATCATCTCCACTGAAGAGCTGACAGACAAAGAGTGCTCACACAAAGCACCTTTCTTCAGTACAGCCAGTTAAATTACATAGTTTAGGCTGATCATCTATTATTTTGCTCTCAGCTGTTGCTGCAGTAATGCTGCTTCCCCGTGACGCTTGGACAAACTTTAAGCTTTGCGTGTCATTTTTGCAAAAAGTAATTCTATGCTGTAAGGGTACGAATCAGTACAAAAACAATTACATATTGACTCATGTACTGAATCCATAGCTAGCACTAATTAGATGCAAAGCTAAGTATTAGTAGTTATCAATATTCACTATCCCAGAGAAGACACATACTAGGATCACTGCTTGGTCAGCAAACACTGCCAGGGGGGGAAGGACCGGACACTAATTTCCCTTAGGATGGACTGGTCCTCCAGGTTGCAGAATCATTGTTCATATTCTCTTATTGTTCCTTTCTTCTTAAAAATAAGTTGTATTGCATTTTCAAGTATGATCTTTTCCTCTTGAATCCTTAACCTGCTATCTATGATATCTCCAAAATTACACTTACAAATTTTCACTTTTCCTACTTTGCATGGCTTTATCTCAAGTACTTTCTCACTCCTTACCAAGAATTTTCCCATTGTAACTGATCCAAGTTCACACAGCAGAGCTGAACTAAAAAGCCTGGAATCCCAGCTGAACTGAAGACTGAGGGTGGAGGAGCTGGGAAGGTGACTCACAAACCTTTCTAGGGAGAAGCCTAAAAACTAGTCCAGATCTCTGGAAATATTTGTGACTCTTTCTGGTACCACCTGTAACTTTAACAAGACGTTTTCAGCTACCCTACCCTCTGTATCACAATGGCTCAGAGTAACGGTATTTAGGATTTCAAGCTGCAAAGCATAACTGAAGCCCTGTTACTGACACATGCCGCTGTTTAAAACATTAATTCAAAGCTTCCTGGAGTAACTCTGTCTTCAAATGTTTGGTTTTATACACACCTGTGAAAAATCAGTTATATTACTGAAACTGAAAGCCCTGATGAACAGAAGCATCACCAATCATTCCTCAGCTTTTTCAAGATCGAGTAAACTTTTACTAGAAGAAAGCTCTTTCTCAGAACTGAAAAATGTCGTTACATCTGTAGGAAACTGAGTTGTTTCAGCATCATTCCCCTCCTATCTGTTTGTGATAACAGATGGAGATTTATTGGAGGTGAAGGGATAGGGAGAGTGAGGGACAAGCTAAGGAGAAAGCAGGTAAAATTCAGTACCTTTTTTAATTCTGATAACATAGCTGCAGGCTGAACAACTTATAGTAAACAACAGTATAGCAGTAGAAGTAGAATATGATATAAAAATAGGCAACATGCATTTCTCCACGTAACAGCTTTATTGTTGAAAAGAAACTAAATGTTTCAGAAGAGTGTTTTCCCTCAATGGAGTTAAATTCAAACTTCCAGAATACACAGATCATACCTGCAGGCCTGATCCAGCCAGAAGTATGCAATTAATCATTGCAGTAATAACTGTATCACTGAATCTCCTTTACAGAGTTTATTAAGTTCCAATAACTGGAGTCTGATAATATTTTAAATAATATTAGTAATAAAACTTCTGCTTCATTTGTATTAACCTTAGGCTAACTTTTTTCCTTACTCAACCATATAGCCAAGATTCTTGTTTCCCAGTTTCTCAATTATTTCATAAACAAAAACTAACAACTAATACTCTCACTGATAGCAGGTTTATATCTGACATCTCGCTGCCTATCCCAGTATTGTGTGGCTCTCATCATTTCACTCTCAGCACAAGTGATAGCCAAGCCTTCTCTTTCTGGCTAGAGACATAGGAAGGTAGGGAATAGATGCAGTACATTCCTCAACACAGGGGCAGAGGCAACAAAACAGTGCCCACCCAAGCCCAAAAATAATAAATACAGCAGATAACGAGACCAGACCAGGTCTAACTATAGCTAATAAGTGCTTTCCTAGGCCTTTCTCCATCAAAGCATCAAGTATGTATTCAAGACAGTCAATAGTAATCATGATGCTTTCCTAAATTAAGCTTATAATGCATAAAACAAGACTTTAGGATATTGTCCCCCAAGTTTTCTGTCAAAGTTCCTTCCACAATCATGGAAAAAATTAGGCCCATCAGAGTGGATCCAAAACAATCAGCAAACTGTGAAACTGGCTTCTTGTGTAGCCAGGAGGAGTTCCAGGAAAGAGGCTTCAGAAAAACTCCCCCCACATGACCTGGATAATAAAATCCACTCAAAGGAAAGGAATTCCTAGGAACTGATGGTATTAAGATCTCGAAGACTAAGACCTTTGGAAAACAGAATAAGGAGATGTAGATGTATCCCTCTCCTTTCAGAACACCTGTATTTCTCCTCCAACACTATCACAGTCCTCCTGGTTGTGTCTTGTCCTCAGTGATAGTGATCATGAAGGAATAGGTTGTGTTGAGAAAGCAGAGACTGTCACACACTGAGGAGGACAAGAGGAACAGGAGTTGCACCAGGTGAAGGCAGAGGTGACTTCTGGTCTGAGGAGAACAGCACACGAGGTACATACTGTCTTTACACAGACTCAGTTTTTTTGTCAGACATCAGCTTTGGTAAATTTCTCCCTAGATCAAATTCCAGGACACATCAGTAATGTCCTGCACTTGATGCAGCCAAGGTCCCTTGGAAACCTGCCCTGAAGTTATTCCACATGTTATCTATTGAGTTTCATATCCTGGAGGAGAAACAGTGCTACTTTATCTGTGGCTAATCAAACAACTTGGTTGAAGAAATGATGGTCCCCAGAAATGTGCAGGAGGTCAATGCCTCCTGCCTGATCAACAAACATGTGAAAGGAGAAAATTAAAAGATGTAGATGTAAACCTCTGCAGGGTTCTAAAGTAGGCACCTAGATTCCACCTCAGCCCCATTTTAGGAAGACAAACTTCTGCGGGGAATCATCTGTATTCCCTAACAGATCATAAAATACACATGATATTCCCCAGCACCAGCTGGCTCAGTAGGAATGCTCAGCCAAGCTTCTCCCAGACAAAAGACAGCCATCCTCACTTGGCAGTATGAAAATGCTGAATAAATTTGTGCAGGGAGACTTCCCCCAGATCAGTACACTGCAGACCCAGGTAACTCATAAGCCCTCTTCGAAAGCGTGAAAAAATTAGGTATTTGACACAATATCACTGTATTTCTAAATCCTAAGCAGTTCTTTGTAAAACCACTGGTTTTATACACTCTATTTCAGCAGAGTTTGGGTATGAGCTGTACTGCAGCAGGACAACATGCACACAAACTTGGGACTGGCTTCTGAGAGGCCATGAAATTACCAGAAATACTATCATTGATTTCAAAGAAAGTGGAATCATGATCATAAACCACTATTTTAAACTGAAAGGCTCTGGGGAAAAACTTTGCAGAAATGCTTTACTGAACCTTAAAGATTTTATGTGCAAACTTACGCAGTACTTGTAACAATGGGCCAGTTACAGCTTCTTGGAGCTAAACCCACACTCTCTCAGGCACCAGAGCACAGCAGTGCTCTCCCTCTCACAGTAACTCTTAGACTAGATGAAGTTCCAACATCACTGTTATTCTCAGATTACAACATGGTGGTTAAGAAAATGCATCACTCTACCTTGTTCCAGGAAGTCAGGGGTTGCCCCATTTAATTACTCAACATTTTAGCTAAGCTGCTCTTTGCCAGACAACTTTAATCTTTCCCTTCCACTCAGATGTATTTATCACCCTAGATAGCATCTGGTTGCAGTATCACTGAGGTTGCAACTGATAGAAACCTCAGCTCACTCATTGAAGTTCTTTATGCTGGCTTCAAACAGAGTGTAAGTCCAGAAATGTATCTTAATTATGAATTTTGAATAATTTTTAAAATACACAGGTTATTCTGAAAAAGCTACTTCTCTAGAATAACTTATCTACCTTCTTCCAGCAATATATTATCTCTCCAAAGAAGACCTCAAGATTAAGGAGGCAATGCAGTAAAATCCAGTTCAGGGTGGGGAGCAGGTTTTACTAAGTTTTTTTGGTAAGGTCTGGGGTGGGGGGGTGTGTGTGTGGAAATAAGAAAAAGTTCTTATCACAGTAATTTTAATAATTTACCTTGCTCATAGGTACTCAGAGAAACCAGGCACCTCTGCTGTAACTCCTTTGTTGTGTGGAGCTTACTACTTAGTGTTATGAAAATGGTATTTAACAACTGTTCTGGTAATGCAGTCAGAAAGCCGCAGTCAGAAAACCACAGTCACTGCATTCTTTCATTTTTCTCATTGTTAAACTTTGGATTTTACAGTGTTATCTATTCACTGCTGTCTTTACTAGCTACATACAACTGATTTTATATACACTTCTTAGAAATTTAATACATCTTATCTTATACATCTCGCCTTGCAAATTGTCCCTGTGCTTTGTGACGGTTCTGCAGAATGGCCACTCTGTTATCTTCAATACACAGTTATGCTTTGGTCTGAGAATTTAACATGAACTTACTTTACATATTTTTTTAGGACATTCACAAAGCCATCATCAGCTAATCACAGCTTGATATTTCAGAAGATGGATCAATTCTTTGAGTAACACAGTTTTTAACTGTACAAAATGGGAATGACTGAGACCAGCCTGTACTGTATTGCAGAGCACTGTCGCTGTAGCCTGGGTTAAACAGGGATGAAAATTAAATTATCTTTTTTACAGCACCAATCATGGCTTCGCAGGTTAACAGGTGAAGAAGCTTTGAATCTGAAACCCTGAAAGTCATGGAAAAACTTTCTTAGCAAAATCCTTTATCAAGTTGCAAGAAAATAGTACAAATCTGCTACATCTGAGCATCTGAATTCGAACATTCCTGTAGGGCAGATATAATGTAGCTAACATTCACTGTGCTAAAGTGAAAGATAAGCATATAGTCATGTTTTTGTAAATATAGTTTACATTTTAAATATGGTGTATTAGTTTCTCTTTAGTAATTTTACAGATGTCTACCAGTAACCACTGGAGATGAAGGATTGGCACCATGACATTTCAGAAGCATCATCAGATCTCTAATTAAGTCTGTTGTTCAAGGATTTTACTGTTCTACATCAGAGCCAAAACAACAGGATCTCAGGCAGTCCTGCGCTTCCTAATATCCTTCATCTATAGCAAATGAACTGTACGAAATAAATCAAGGCTGCCATTTACACCGCAGGAAACATCACTTCCTGCAAGATCATTCTTCAAAGCGTACCATATTCCATATTACTCAAGATTATTTAATTTGGCTTAATCACAATTCATGGCAAAAGGATAAAAGATAAATCCTAAAAAAAAAAAAAAAAAAGGCTGAAGTTCTGAAGGATTAGTAGATGCTTTGTAGATGCTCTGGACAAAATCAGCTGATTGAGTAGATACAGTTTCACATGAACACCAAAAGAAGAGAGAAGACTTTTAAGTGGTGTACTGTCTTTTCTGTACTCTCTGGGGGAAAAAGCACCCCACCGTGTTTAATAGCATCACTCCAAATAAATTCAAACCCTTGAACCACAGGTGGCTGGCACTTAGAAAACCAGATGGAAATCCAAATACCTGTTTTACAGAGCAGCTTTGTAGCAATAACCACTCACTAAAAGGGGTGAACAAGTCTTCTTTTCCCTCTGAAATGCAAACATTCTCTTTCATTTAAAGATTCACTCCAAAAAAAATCAATTTAAAGAAAAGTTATTTCCCTTGTTTGTCAGTTCTATGTCAGCATTAGTTAGATGTTGCTGGCTGTCACAGGCTGCCTTTGAAATAAGTAACTCCCCTCATGACATTTTGGAAATGCAAAAACAGAATCCTGATTATAAAACCCAACACGAATATGTAAAAAGCCAGAGGTAGCAGAATATCTACTTTTCTACTGTATTTTTCTTCAAGAAAAGATATTTTTCCATGATTAGGGAAACAGAAGAGCTCTATCTATCTTCCAGAGTTCACTAAAGAGATAGAACATATCTTCCCTACAGAGAGACTGGAGGATGAAAGGAATAATCCACCCATGAAGCTGCAGCACTGACTTTATCATAGCCCTCAGTTCTGCTGATCCATTCTAAGATCATCCTGGCTTAACCACAGCCACAGGGAGGACATTTCCTAAGCACTGGACTCTGACAAACCTGATCATGAATACCAGAAAGCCTTTCTCTCTTCTCTCTCTTACCCATCTCTGTCCTACAAGGGTTCTCTGAATGCAGACTAGATCCCCAGAGGATAAAAGTGAAGATTCTCCATTGTGATTACTTTCTGCAAGTTATTGTCTTGCTGAAAATTTGAAGCTGAAAACATGGTCCTTTCTTCATTCCTACATGCCTCACATACACAATTTAATGTAAAAAACAAAACAAAACCAAACAACAACAACAACAAAGACCAAACAACCTACACAACATTTCACATTTCTGATCTGTTTTTCTTAAAAGTAAAAGGCACATACTGTGGCTTTCAGGAACAAAGGAAGCTGTCAGAATAACCATGCATGGTACTATATCCAGGGATTAGCCTATTTGAGGCTTTATCAGGAAACTACACGATAATTAATTGGCCACAACGCTGAGTTTTGAAACAGAGGTTGGGTCATGTTACAAGAAGGAAAGCAGAGTTAGTTACTGCTGCAGAGAGCTCTTAAGTCAGTAGGAGACTTTAGATCCTTATTCCTTTAACATAAAACTGATTTCCCACAAGTTTTGTACAAAGACTGTTCTGTGAAATTAGTGGTCAGACAGTGTTTATATGTCACACTGATATCTTCCAGACGTAGGCTTGATATTCCCAAGAAAAAATAAAAAGCCTCAGCTAATTCAGGGGATCCTCAAAGTAATACTTAGTGCTATTTATTTTCTAATGCTGTATTCCTTTTGGCAATGCTAACTTAAACCTGAAAACAATAAGGCTGTATGGCAGAGAATGCAGCAGGCCCTCAACCACAACTGAAAGCAAAAGGAGTAGAGCATGCTGAGCACCTGGCAGGAAAGGTCCTTAATTAGGACCATTTGGGAAGCTATATAATGAGATCATTCACTCTTGGCTCTTAAGAAAGAATAGGAGGTGGTCCAGAACGGAAAATATATCCAAATCAAACACATGTGTTGACATACACCATTACGCTGCTGATTGAAATAAAAAAGGGTAAGAATTTATTCTTAAACCATCTAGAGTTGTCCTGTATTTTAGGTGTAACTCATGTTTACCCGTTAGCACAGATTCTGTGCTAATGTACTTTTTTGTTTGATTGTACGGATTAGAACCACGATAAAAATTGGTAACTGGGTCTCCTTCTGAAGAAGGCATAGAATCATAGAATCATAGAATAGTTAGGGCTGGAAAGGACCTTAAGATCATCTAGTTCAAACCCCCCTGCCATGAGCAGGGACACCACACACTAAACATACTTAATTTGACATGACCGTCCTTTTAAAGTTAATTGCTCTGTTTATGCTCTTACGCAAGTAAGAGCAAGAAATACAGAATCATTTGCAGAGTCACTCTCTGCATAAAAGAAATGACCCTTTCTTGTTAAAAAGAGAAAATTGATTTGAAAGGAAGAAACAGTTTGAGGTAAACCATAAACAATGTCTAGAATTTCTTCCTTGTAATCAGTTTGTAATTGAAAATTTCACAAACATGACAGGCTACCTATATTCTGAAGCAACCGCCTTCTCCCCTCTAGCCCATATACTTCAGTGAAAGTGATAAAATTCACTGACAGTCTCACAGCCATTTTTCTACCACTTCATCCTTGATAGCATTTTATTTGCATTGAGCAACCACTTTCCACCCATTTTCTGAGACAATTTGTCTCTCCTTTTAGCCAAAGCTCAACTTCTTCCTCAGGAATCCAGCACACTGCAGTGCAGAAGTTATAGGAAAGCATTCATCATGCCAGTTTAAGTGTCCAGTGTTCAGTTCTAGCTGGGAAATTCCTACATTTCATTCAACTTATGAATGCATGTATGTTGTATGAAAACGCAGTGAATATTTCTTCTAGGCTAGGACAACTTACATGATTTTAAAATCATGGAACAGAACTAAAAAATGCTGTGATTGCCTACAGTTTACAGTGTTTGTCATTAATAACATCTCTCACTGGCATAAAAGAGGGGTGGGATTTTTTTTTTAGGAAAAAAGTTTCACAAAGCTTTTCCAAATTACATTTTTTTAAGAGGAAATAAAATAAAACAAAACTAAGCAACCCAAGTTATAGTTTTGTCTCCTTCAAATCTTCAATGCCTAACAACACAACACTCATATTCTACTGTGCCATATTTCTGGCTTCTATTATGACCATCATCATCCTGTGGATAATAAAATAATGTTACTGGAAATAATGTAGTAGTTTTCTCAATATGCTGTTTATATTGACCAACAGACTGCAGTAGAGCCAGTTTCTCTATAGAGTACATGACGGCTGGTTTTGTACAACAATTAAATGATTTACTGGATCCTCTTCCTGAAGGAGTTAAATCAAAAAAAAAAAAAAAAAAAAGAAGAAAAGTTAATTTGCCAAAATAGCTTTTTCTGTGCCATATATTTATATTATGTTTCATATTACCAAATTAATATTTTAAATCTAGCAAAAGGCATTGGCCATTGCAGCCAAATCCTCCTGCTTAAAATGTTCTCCTCCAATTTCACAATCAGCAGATCCAGCCTCAGAGCCTAAGTTTATATCAGCTTGATTAATGTTGCCCAGTGTCCATTTTGTTGCTAATACTATGAAAATACAATATAAATGCATACAGGGTCATCTTTTAAATGATGCAAGTACAGATAAGTCAGTTCAGCAAGACATAATTTCAAAGTATAAGATACAACAATGTAACAAGCAGACTGCTCTTGTAAACCCTAATCTATTCAACATCCAGGACAACACCACTAAAAAATGCCATCTTAAGGATCTCATCAAGAGGCCCCATGCTCATGCTCCTGTTCAGAGGGTTTTTTAGGTTTGTTTTTGGTTTGGTTTGGTTTGGTGTGGGGGTTTTTTAAATTATCAATAACCAAATACAGTATGTTTCCAGTTGTAATCAGGAATACTGTCTGGGAATGTATTTTTCATTAAAATACTTTCAATACTTTTTTGTCATTGCCTTGCTCACTAACTCGGTTGACATCTACTGCATCAACTAATGCAAAATCAAAAACTGAGACAGGACTCTCGATATAATCATCATCATGGAAATCTCAGTACTGTTTCATTGACTTATTACCATGATCTAGTCACAGACGTACCTAAGAATTGTCTGAATACTCAACATTGTAGGAGACAGCACTGACAAACCAGATTCAATTCTGAAGACTATGTAAGGACAAGGAAAAGGGGAAGAAGCAAGGACACATTGTATTCACTTGATCTCTTCTACAGGAGGAAATTGAGTAAATTACTGGTTTATAAGTATTCTTCACATTACTCTTGAGGTTTAAAAAAAAGTAATGTGGATAGTGGCAGAGCTGTGAATGGTAGAGAAGTTTTATGTATTAGTTATGCTGCTGGATAACCATGACTCATCCAGGATCCTCCAGGCTATTTACTGAGCAATGCATTAACTGCTGCTAATGTTCATCTTGCAAAAAAATTATTTTCCTATATAAAAGCAGGGAGGCAATTGTCCTTAGTACTGGAAAGACTAACACACACACACCAGTTGGCTCTGTTAGTGTTTTAATTACATGACCCACATGGTCCTGACATTACTGCCATGATAGAGCTCTGCCAGACACACTCAAGGACCTCCCCAGATAGTTTCCACTCTCGCACTCATAGTATTCCACTCTCAGTCATCACAATGGGGCCTTTCCCAGTATGAGAAGGGAGAATTATTGCACCATGAGATCACGGTAACACAGCCACAAAGCAATGCCAGTATTCCTCTAGTGTTACAACATCTTAGGGTAGGATTGATGTTTCAAATTTCAGAACTATGGGCACTCAAGTCAGCTGGCCAGATGTTTCATGATTCCTTTTGGATAAGCTCCCACGTCAAACCTAAGCTGCCTAAAAGAAGAAAGAAGAAAACCTTTTTTTTTTTTCTTTTTAAAATGGAATGTCCTTTACTGGTGTAGCCTTTTTCCTAACTGGCTCTCTAATTACAAAAATATTTGATCTTAGTGCATATAAACCGTGGTTTAAAGAATCCCAACTATTTTAACCAAGTTGAACTTTATGAGAACTCTTTGCAAAACTGGCTTGTATCTTCATTGACAAGGTAGTTATTGATCAACCTTGTATGGCAGAACACATGTACTAAAAATTGAAATGCTTAGAATTTTATCAAGAATGAAAACTTGCTGCATGGCAGCATCGTTGTGAAGTAAAACAGTCCACTAAACCACAAGCAACTTGGAAGTTTGTGAGGATATGAAATAAAAAACATCAGAAAACTCAATGTCAAAGTAAATCTCCAAGGCTTGCTTGTGCCGAATGCAAAAGCAAAACTCTAAAATACAACTAAAAGGGTCATTAGAGAGAGTACCTCAGATGACAGCAGAAGACAGGCTTTACTCCCAGCTGAGTGCAGACCCAAGCACAGTGCACTGGAACGTGTAGGTAGACGCAGATCAAACAGTTCTTGTCTCCGAAACAAAAAGCAAGCAGAAGGGAACCAAAAACCTTTGTAGAGTTTTACCCAAAAGGCAGCAGGAGCACATCTTGAATCTTCTCCTTCATTTGAAAGATCATTTATTTAGTTTGAGAGAAAATATATTGGAGATTTAACATGACAGGAATAAACAGAATACTATTACATGAAAACTACTGAGGAGAAAAGATTCAAAAAGCAAGATAAAATTAAATTTATTAGCAAAAATGATCATCTTCAAACCTTCTTTCACTTAGTTCTTGATTCCATAAATAAGCTTTTTTCACTTGATTAAAAATAGATGAAGTTGTTAGAGAGGTAGAAATCAAGAAAATGCATCTTTTAGCACATTCGTAACACTTGAAAACCACTTGCTTCAAACTGAGGAAATTTTTGCCAGGAGCTGCCAGGTAAGTCAAAAGCTATAGCAAGAAGCACTAGCAAAAAAATATCCATAACCTAAGTGGAAAGGAAAATAATGATTTTAGATGTTTAAGTGTGAAATAATTCTGTGACTTCATATTTAATTTCCATCTACTGACCTTTTCCTATGAAGGGACCACAGTTTCTCTTTATCTCAGGAACTATCTTCAGACACTCTATTTTTAGCATCTGTCTTGTACAGATCTTTTCCAACTGGAATAATTTCATTAGCGAGTAGATTCAGCTTACAGCCAGGAATCCAAAATACTACACCTTAGCTTCAATTTGGTCTTTGGCAAATAATGGAAACTTGACAGCTTCAGTTATTCAGCTGTAAAAAAGATTTTTTTTTTTGAGGCCTTAGAAGTGCAAGACATTGATTATTTATATTGATTCTTATCAGATAAAAATAGGATTAAAATCTCTTCCTTGAACAAAAAAGCTTGTTTCACCTACCTACTGAAAGGACCATTACCTTCTCTCCATCTCTTCTCTCCTCCAGGCTTCACCCAGCTGTAAAGTACATGGTACTTAAGCACCTTTGCAAGCAGCAAAGCATAATAAATGATCCAAAGGCAGAATAATATCCATCACTGCTAAAAATGTCATGTCTTTGTTGCTGTAGTTTTAATGTCTTACTAATGATTAAGATTATGTACTATACATAATTGCCATTATGTATAGCACAGCACTTCTAGCCGTGGGTTCAGAGCACCCGATTCCTCCACAATACAGACGTGATTGCCATATCACAGAACTAGAGCTGCTGTCTGACCTGTGCTGCAGCTCTGAGCTGGTATGCTGTACAAAGCAAAACTTTCTTCTTAGACATCCAGCCACTGTATCAACTCTTCCAAACCCATTGCATTAAGCTCCACACAGTTTTGGACCTGGACAATATTGCCTATCAAACTTGTGCATGTATGAACAGCAGAAAAACAATCTAATGACCTCAGTAAAACTTCCATTGGTTTAGAGAGCAAGAGACTGTGCATATGAGACAGAGTAAGCATGTTTAGAATATTAGGTTAAAATATAAGGTGTATTTAAAAATAAGACTAAAAATACAGATTGGTCAATAAGCTGCAAAAAAACCACAGACAGAAATTACCTAAAAGTCAGGATTAATAATAGTTGTAATACCTAATATTCATAAAACTTTACTCAAGATGTAAGAGCATTTTAAAATAAGAATTTAATTTCATTTCATATCGTTATTTCTAAGTAACAGTGAAATAGGCATCATATATATCATCAAGTAGGATGTAATTGGCAGAGCTAGAAACCTAATTCCATGCCTCAAAAACAAGCTTAGTGGAAACAGTGCATATAAAATTAAGTTTCTTCCTATAATCAAAAACATTGAAGTCAACATAGAGTTTACTTCTAACTCATAGGAAAGTTTAGTTTATTTCTGGATTATTTTAATTTTAATTTTATAAAGCCCTACTGACAGAGCCTCTGCGGTCCCTGCTGTAAACAGATAATGACATAACATAATCCTGTTCATAAACTCTGTTTCCATAGCTGGTCCCCATGTTCCTGCTCTGGAACCTCAGTCAATGTCTCATTGTTGATTATCTGACTCCCGCCATCCCTGTGCCCAGGAGGAGGCTTCAGCCATTGCTTCCTGCATGGACTTTTTTATTTTGCTTCAGTTGTTCTCCCATCCCGGAACTGAAACTGTTCTGAAATACTTGAACAGGGCAGTCATATCCCAGCTTCATCCTCACTTGCTATCTAAACAACTTGAAGGTTTTTAGTATAACTCATCAATTATCTTTTTTCCCATAACCCAGTTCCAGTTTTAATGAATCTTTCTTAAGCAACAATTATAAAAGCAGCAGGTACCCTTATTATGTATTAACTGACATGTACAACTTGAATATTTACTTGCCTTCACCAGTAACACTTCCCTTTCCAAGAAAGACTTTGCTTTTTCATGGCTGTATTACATTCTTGGTTGAGTAACTTTGTGAGTGGGGAATAGTCAGGTTTTCATTTCCTTCTGCCATGAGTATGTCCGGCCATTCACACTTTAGAGAGGACAATGAAGTATGCAAATTTTTGCTTTGCTCTATTATATTTCTTCCTGTCTTTATTATCCCTATGCTAAAGGACAACCATTTGTTCTTTCATAGTATTAGTATTCTCTTGTGCATCTTTTATCTCCTTCTGACTTATCTTGGCTTTCAAAATAATTTTAAGACCTGCATTAAAACAACAGAAATGTGTCAGTAATTGCCTTAGGTACCTTCTATCCTTCTAGACCATACATTATATCTTTGCTATATTTTAGCTCTAGTCTAGCAGATTTATTTGAGAAACAGCAGATGTGAACCTTAACATACCAGTTTCTCCTGTGTCCTAGGGAAGAGCTGGAATCACTATGCCTTTCCTATAGAAAAGCCTACGGTTTCGGTGAGGACAAATAGTCAGAAAATACAACTCAAAGGGAAGATGCTACTATTTTCTCTGCACAATATTTAATCTCTGAGCAGAACGTGGCCTGTAAATCAGCTTAGAGTTCAAGCTGAAAAAGATTAAAGTCCAGAGCTACGTTTGTATTTTGGGGTGGAAATGTGCTGCAAAATGAAACTCCACGAAAAGAGACTATCTGTTTCCTTTGAATGCACTAGCTCTGTATATTAAATTTATACCTTGCTTCCAGCTGCAGCAGCATCTGTACTCTTACTTTTGTCTTTCTCAACAACCACATTCACTCTTTTGGTGGAGCTAACATAACTATCCCATCTTTATGAATTATGACTGTGCCTAAGTATTAAGTCCCTTAGTCACATCCTAAGTGGATTCAAACAATGCAATTTACTTGGGCATAAAGCCATAGCTGTTAGCAAACTCTAGCTAGTACAGGACACTGCAGCTGGTCTCAACAACTGAAGCAATACCAGCCTATTCTTCACAATCTACACTCATTTGTCATAGAACAGAGAGATAATTTCTAGACCTGAACTCTTCAACTCAAGGCACTCAGTTTCCCAAAATAGCACAACTAAAAGATGACTGAACATCTTTGAAAAAATATTTCTCCAGCTTCTCATTTTAACACACTCCTTCAGAATAAAGGACCCTTTACTAAGGCCAGTCCATACCTGAAACCAAAAGCTGTCACAAACCTGTATTCCTTACTCCAGTGCAAAGTACACATCTCCAACTCATGTTCTCTAGAAAATACTCAGCAAAGTTAGATTAAAAAACTATACATATTATCCCTCAAGGGGATGGAAAGAGATAAAAAAGCATGTAACAGCTTAGCCATTTTATTAAACCAGCTATTAGAAGTATTTGGTATAGTGGTAGACAGCTCATTAGTTACATAGCTTAAAAGAGTCATCGTTCTTCTTCAAAAGGAAGTAGCCAAATTTAAGTGTATATGCACAAAATTAGCTTCAACTTTTTGAATGACAATGGGACAGTCCAAATTCCTTAAAACCTATGGAAAGGCTCCTACTTATTTTACTCAATTTCACCAGTCCCTGCACCAGTTCTCCACAGCTTGTGAGTGGAAAATGGATTAATGCAAAACACATGGTTGTACTAAGTAGATTTCCAAGTCAAAATAAAAAGCTGTCTGTAATTAAGGAAAAGCAACAGATAAACTGGAACTTTTTTGGAGTCTGGAAGATCCAAACTAGCAGGACAAAAATGTCTGGGACATTAGAGAAAAAATGGCATAAACAGACTAAGGGGAACTTCTTTTGGACCAAGATTGCTCGACAGAATTTATAAACCTCTCCAAGTCATTTTTTCATAGGGCTACCAGTACAGGCTATGAGGTTTGGGTTTTCAATTGTAGGTAGATTGAGAAAAACCTTTCTCTCAATGTATTTTATTGAAGAAAAAATAAACAATTCTTAACACACTAACTTATGGTATTTCAGAAACAAATGAGTAGTTTTAGAAATAAAGTCAGAAATTTAGTTCATTACAGAAGTGCTAAATAATAAAACTGCAGAATTTTGGGATATGGTCTTCATGAAGTCACTTGCTTTCAGAAGCAACTCAATCCCAGTGATGGGCTAAACAGATTTTTGTCTCTGGAAACAACCTTGCATGACACCACTTACATAAACCCTTCCCTTGCCCTAGCCCCTTGCCCCTTCTTATACTTCTGTGTGTGACATTACTAATACAGCTAATACCAAATAACTCAGGCAAGGCAGTGCCCAAATATTCTGTTTGGATTAGGCAACGGAAAGGTCTGAGACTTTCAGATATCATGCAGATTCTCCACCTTAACTTAAAAATGGACACGCAGCTATTTATTCAGCTAAGAATTCAGACACGTTAGTTTGCATTTAATCTTCAGAACATGTTTGCTAACAGAAACCTCAAGACAGAGTTTAGCCAAAAGCTTTGGAAGGAAATCAGCAAACAAAGTATAGATGTGAAAAAGGACATTATAGACAAAAGTATTTTATACTGCATGTTATTTAACTTAGTTCTTCCTTGCTTCACTTAGACTTACTGGAAAGAACCTTGAACTTCATTCAGGATAAACATCTGTTTGTTGTACCATAATTAACTTCCTTGTTAGGTGACAACAGTAGATGAGCTACACACAGAGAAAAAACATTATTGAGGTTGCAACGGCAAACTCTCAAAAGTTAAGAAATGCCAGATTCAAGGTTGCCTAATGCAGCTTCTGTATTATGATACAAGCTTTAACTATGCATGTTTTTCGCTGACCTCATGCACTGCACAGGATGGAAAATTCTTCTGTCAGAATTTCTTCAATATTATGTTTTATACATATTTTTTCAAACATCTTATTTCATGACTTTACTTGATTATGAATCCTTCAAATGTTTCATGAAATAACCTTTACTGCACTCTAAAAGAGAAATGTCATTTTACAATGACAGACACATTAAGCAAGTAAAGTGGAAAAGCTAAACAGCAAAAGCCAGACCTGCAAAGTGACTTCACACTTTTTAAAAAATAGGAATTTAAGCAACTAAGCAACTCAAAATGAAATTAAGAAATTATTTTCCAAAAACAAGCAAACAAACAAACAAAAAAAAGCCACACCATCAGAGTGTTTGGGGAATTAAAAAATTAAAGGTGAAATCTATGCTGTTACTTAAGGTGAATTATCTTAGTACATTCCTGGAAGAGGATCCATATTATCTGGTTTTTAAAAGTAATGTATAAGAGCTGCCTTCCCAGTGCAGTTCAGTGCATAGGAGTGACATCATTAGTTTTGTCTATGGCCTGAGGGCTACCTCCCTCTCTTTTGATAGAAAAGTGACAGGTCTGAATTATCAGGCAAGTATAACAAGTGTTTTTCAGGCAGACCAAATGGGCCTGCAATAAAAAAAGAAACCAGGCTGCTTTTTAGTTGAGATTTTGAATTCCCTTTTTAGTTGAGATTTTGAATTTCCTTTCAAGTGCTCAAATGCAGCTATACATTGAACAGTGCTTTGTACCTTCAACACATAAATCTTTGTAGCCTTTAAAGACAAAGGCTGACAAGGCAGGAAGGGAGTCAATAGCCATTTGTTGATCTAGGGCTCCTGGCTGAGAACAGCCCAGCTGATCAAATGATGCAGAAAGTGGAGCCAGAGTGAGCAAGGATGAAGCAGCAATGCATTTGTCTCCTGAAAAAGCACATTATATCCTGTCTCCATCCATCATTTTGAGATCCATCTTACTTTTCACTTTAAAAAGCTTAGCAGAAGCAATCAAATACTATTACATTAAGCATTTGCAACAAAAAAAAAACAAAACCCTCAGAAAGTTATGCCACCTGCCAAATTCTGATCTTTTCACTGGTCATGCAAGGTGAAGCAATGAAAGAAGTTGGTGCTCTTGGGAAGGTAAACAGCTCATTTGCCTTTCGCAGTAGAGGCTCCCAAGGTAACCATATCTGAATTTTTGCTTCCAGTTCTAAAAGCTTGTCAATAAATTCAGGGAATAGAATAAAATGAGAAAATGTAACTGGGAAAATTATAACTTGGAAGTATATCAGACAATAATTTCAGGGTATGGTCTACTCTTGCAGGGATAAAATCAGAGGTAGTTCGGTCATCTGCTGTTGAAGTACTGCATGCGTGGGGCAGGGGTGGGGGAAGGATGGGAGGGACAAACCAAGAAAAATGTCTTTTGTTCTAAACAGTCAGCAGCTCTGTTGGTTACTGATCTGATAGTGACTGATCAGCTAATCAACTGTAAATGAGAGCTAAATGGAGCTAGAAGGATGCTGCAGCACTGTGCTTGACCCTGGCAAGCAGTGTTCTTTTCAGTCAAGAGGTCTCAGGGCAGGCCAGTGGGCTCTGTTGGCAGCTTTTCCCAGGGTCTGAAGTGTGGTGGGTTGTAATGAACACAGCTCCAGTGGGAAAGAAAAAGATCCACTAAGGCTAGGAGATAGTAAAGAGCTGTTATCTAAAGCATTCTCAAACTATTCAGGTCCCACCATTTCTACCAAACTAGAGATTTTTGATCTGGATTATGACCAGTCTGGATGGCAGAGCTCGCTTTTCTTTCTCAAGATCGCCATATACAAGTGATAGTAAAGTAAGATCTTTTTCTTCAAGCCAGTGTTAACTACACTACTAAGCACCACAAAAAGAAAAGTCTGTTGCAGCCTTCATTTTGTAGAGCTCCTCCCCATCCGTGCAAGAACAGTCTGCACCTTCTCGAGTTCAGCATCAAATTCTGCAATATCTCCCAACTGCCTTATACTGAAGAACAGAATTTCCTGAGGATAATGCATCTCTTGAACGGACCCACCTCAGCCCACTGTGCTGACACGGTGCTGACAGGGTGAGCACACTGAATGCTGCACGCTAAGGCTGCCTGTAGGATGCTGCAGGAGCAAAACACAGAGGTCCCATGAAGACCGCCAAATGGAGAACTTGGCTCCTCCAAGTAAAGATTTAATCTCATGATAATGATTTCTTACTGTATCTGTATGGGTAAAAAAAGAAAGATATGAAAAAAACACCCTGCCAAGTCATGCTTACATAGATGTTTCCAGTCTGTTCATACTGCTTAGAGGGCTTAGTGCGACAGCCATTTAGCTTGACTAATTAGCAATGAGACCTTACCTGAGTAACAAGTTGGGGATTTACATGGCCTTGTGCTTCCTTGGAAAAGTTTCAAAACCATATCTACATAAAAAGAGATTATAACCAGCAGTGCAAAGAGAATGCTTTTCATTTTTTCTGGTAGCAAAAGTAATTTAAAAGCACCGAAGTGATGAACAAAAATAATGTGGCTTTGCCAAGTCTCTGCTAAAAAATAAGAAGCCTACTGATAAAAATCCCATTGAAGTAAAGCCCATTCAGTGCAGGTAAGAGAGCCTCACAGACCTATAAAATGAAATTTTATATCCCTCAATTTATACCCCTCCATTTTTAAATGTTCTTCCTGATAATTGTGATGAGCCAGCCTATCCCCCTCTCTATGTCACTTTATTTATATTATAAATAATTCTTTCCTTTGTTCTTCAGATAGGTGAAGTATATTTGCACACCTGACTAAATAGGAAGGTCTGATTTATTGACTTTGTTACTACATAAATATGTAGCACCATTAGAAGAGGGAACTAAAAAAGTTAAGAAAAGAGCTATAAGACGACCAAGGAAGTTTCAAATATAGGCCATTTTATTTATTTATACTAGCAAGTTTTATGCTGTATTTAAAAGGATATGATGCTATAATTCAATATCATTGCCAAATTGGAATGATTATTCCTGTGAATCACCCATTTCAAAACATAATTCCTACTTACCTTGAAATGGAAAGAATGGCAAAAGTAAACAAATAAGGGCATGTGGTTTTCTGCTATTTTTCCATAACATGCAATGCATTTGCAAAGACATGACAAAGCACAGGGACACAGAATTTAACACCAGCTAAGAGAACTAAATTTCAAATGGGCGTGGAAGCTGCAGAGTCTGTAAGCTATGAGCACTTAGGAGAACAAAACTCCTTAACACAAGGCCTCTGAGACCCCAATGTAACAACGAACCATAAGAAAACTGTCTCGCTCTGCAATAAAATACACTGTTTTTCAGAGGGAAGGAAAGTCTGTTCATTGTGTTACTCAGAAAAGATAGACTAACATCTGGTGGAGGACAGTTTTAAGGCAGGACTCCTACAGATGTTGTAAGAATTATGGAAGTCACCCTGAGACTGTTTCTGCTTTTACTCAGCAAAGAAAAAAACGTTGCTCAGCCTGGTGTCAAACAAATCTGCACAGCAGGAGCGGTTTGTTCGTCGTACGTTTCTTCTGACTCTGTTTGGATGTTGCTTTGATTATTTTATCTACTGGATGCCCAATTTAAAATTTATAAATAGTCCTAGGAAATAAGCAAGGACTCCTACTTTTCCCTTGTCAACCTCTCTAATCAATAGTGATCTAGGCTCCCCTTTTTTTTTTCTTAGAAGTTGAGAAAAAAATAAATTCAATAATTTTTCCTTCATAAAATGAGCCATCTTCTAATATAAAAAAGATTTCTTCAGAAAAAAAGAATCCACTCAAAAAAATGCATTGAGAGTAACTTTAAGAGACTCTACTTCATTTTTTAAAGACTAATTTTTGCATATCCTTGATGCACCAGGATGAGGTTTTTCATTCTTTTCCAAGTTTTTTTCTGCAGTTAACTTTCCATAAGCTACCCCTATATCCACTTCAAAATCCAGTTTCAGTGCTTTCATGTACTTGAAAATCAAGGAGGGGAGGGAGGGGAGTTAAAAAAAGAATGAAATAAACCTGTAAGAAAGCATGCAGCTGGTGCCAGAGGCAAATCTGCTCAAAACATTTATCATATTAAAAAAGAAAAATCATACAAAAATTATTTCTGCTAATCTAAGCACTGCTGAATAGAGGGGAAACATGAAGACAAATGTAAATCAGTAACAGTAAATGCAAAGAGCTGTAGGTGAGAAGGAATTATTCCTATTACTCCTTCATATTGTAGAGTTATGCACTAATCATAAGTGCATAAGCAGAAAATGTAGTCACTGTATACAGATAAAGATACCTGCTCAGCTCGTACCAAGTATAGAAAGCAAAAATAGTAGGGTTCATAAGAAATGAGCCAGCAAATACTGGTTTTAATCTCATAGTACTGTTATATAATCCTTTTATATTCATTATATACACCACTATGTGGAATATTAGGAGGCATTTTCATCTAGCACCTAAGACAGGTTGCTCATATTAGAAAATCATGTTAAATCAGTTCTCTGTTTGAAATGAGTCTTAATAAGGTCTGGAAAGAATAGATGTTTATCAAAAGCACAGGAACACAGAGTAGCATCAGACAGGATGAAAATCAGAAAAGATAACAATCCCTCCCATCTTGTTCAAATTGCACTGAAAGTAATGAACAAATTTCATTCATTTCAGTGACACTGGAACCAAGATGCAAAGCATAGATGAGTTAATTGGCAGAGGACAGGAATAACACCCCTGACTTTCCCCCAGCCCTGCCCAAAACCAAAGTCACCTGTGTTCATTATTGGTTTCTCATAAAAAAGTTATGACTAGCTTTTAAAGAAATGAATACAAGGCAAATTATGGTATGTCTCTGATCCTGTAAATCAATACTGTGTTTCATATGGCTGATTGCATCTACTATTCCATAAAAACTTCAACTGATAGTTAAGACTAACACTTTTATTTGAGCTTGTGGTTAACTATCTGCTGTTCAGTCTGCCTCTATCTCCTTGGTCTAACCAGAAACAATCTACAGAACTGCTATAATAAAGATTATTCCCATTGATTATCTTCAAATCTAGTTGATGAAAAATGCAATGTTCTAAGGTGAAAAAAATCTCTAGGGAATGGCATTTAAAGAATTTCAGTCAAATGCTCACTGCTGCTCCACTCTCCCAAAAGAAAGTACATACCCAGGATACATTCACACAGCAGAGCCTCTATCAGTTCGTTTACCTCAGGTAGTGAGTTCCCTGGGAAAGACAGAGCCTACATGGCCATACTACCTGCTTTAGTGAGCCAAAAATAAAAATCTGAATAACCACAGCTCCAGCACAAGCAGCAATTACAAAAATGACAAGTTGTTCTGTTCTGGACATTATCTGGTTACAGATTAAAACAATTTTTCAGCACTGTATACATCTGCAATTAATATAATGAAATTTTCTTCAATTATTTCTTTCTATTAGGGGTATGACATCTGAAAAGGATCAATATGCAGAACTTAAATGTTGTTACTGTCTGGCCTGCTCCAACTAGAGCAATTAAGAAAAGATTATGGTCTGTAAGAAACATAAATGAAAACCAAGATTCCTTGACAATGTGTGAACAAATTACTTGGAACAATTTTACTGAACTCTTTCATCTTCCCATCTTTTCTTTTGTTTGTTTGTTTTAATGTCTAACAGCTTTTACTAAATTCACCTCTACTGCTGTGCTTTTCATGATAACATTTGTTTTCACTTGAAGCTAGTTAAATGAAATCAGCAAATATTAAGTATTTCTAACCAAACCACATGTAAGACAATCACACTTAATAAGCAAAGGATCAAGTGGCAGATCCTACAGTCTGATGCCATTAAAACAGTGACTCAGACATGCTGATCCAGTCTAATTCCAGAACATTTTCCTTTCTAAAATTAGTGATGTTCAATCCATGTTTCAGATTGCCTCAGCTCACTATGGAGGCACATAGTCATTTTTATTGACTACAAAAAATTGCTATAAGAGGTCAGGAATTGGTTTTCCCCTTCTTATTGCCACATAATTGCCTTAAGATGTACATGCAACATTAAAAAATTATTACCCATTGGATTTATTAACTAATTCACATGAACCACAATTAAAATAAACTGAATATATTTCTAGAA
>NW_009942981.1:0-6127 GCF_000696875.1 Nestor notabilis | reverse complement strand
CCTGCTGCTTTTCATTACAAAATCAGTTTGAAAAAGGTTCAAAAGATTCGTATTAAAACTTCCATACCTATGTCTGCTAAATAAACACAGGGATCAGTTGCAAAGCAATCTCTATAAAGGGACAAGAAGATGTCTCTGCACTTATTCTTGTTTAATCCAGAATATCTTTTATTTTTAAAAAACTGGTTTTAAAATCCAATCTTGATTTTTAAATGTAGAAGGGAGAATCCACCAATATTTTTTACATTGTAAGTGGTTAACTAACCTCAAAACTGCCAAGAGAAATTTTCTTTGAATCTGAATTGACTTTGATTAACTTAATGCTTCTCTCATGAAAAGTTCTTCTATGTGTTTTACCACAACTAGACTAGCAAATCTCTGTTTTCTTTGTGATCAAATTAAAGGGTCTTCAATTCCTCTTTGATCTGCTGAGTAGGAGTTCCTTTTAAATACAGGAATGGAAGACAGACGCTCTCTTCTCAGATATTTGACAATCTCTAAAGTTCTGAGAAAAATAAACAGGTAGTCCTTGAATAATTCAACATTTCTTTTCAAAAGGCACTAAAGATCACCTAAATAGAAATAAATCATTCAGTGAATACTTTCTCATTGTCAGCAACTGCAAATATTGCAAACCCACAGCATGTGCATGCATTTGGTTCTCAGAAAACCTGTGAATTTATGGTAACACGAACACTTAGATCAAAACAGGCAGCATTATACTAAACTCATTAAAAACATATCTCTTCAAGCACTCATGCTCTATAGCCTTTACAGGTCATGGATTTACAAGCAGCTGGTATAACAATGATCTCAGATACCTGTGTGCATTTCCTATCAAATAAAATAGAAACAACTACATCAATATCATATTTTTGTGATTCCAATATACACAGCAATTGCTTCTGTTGCTCAACTAGGACAGAAAAAAATTAAGGGGCAGGTGGGTACTCCTGTATCGATAGAGGACATCCAGAGGAACTAGGCAGTTTCAGTCTTAGACTGGATGTGAATGCTCTGAACACCATAGGGATGATCTTTCAACACAGCTCAAGAAAATGAAACTAAGAGATGCTGGATGAAATGTTAATGAAGAATGCTGTCACACAGTCTGCTCTAGGTATGTCAGCACCCTGGATTAGCAGTCTGCCTCTTTATTCAGGGGGTACAGGCTCCAAGGTCTGACGTGTACCAAAATTGGCTATAGAAAGCTGGACAATCAATCCAATGACGCCATATGGAGCAGGCATGGAATAGTTGGACTGTTACATATTCACATCTGAGATTATTCCTATATATTCTTTACAAAATGTTTATGTTTGGATCCAAATAGATGTAGCAAAAGAAAAGGGGCAGGTAAGGAATGTACCTACTCAAGGACAGAGCCTGTAGTCACAAATAAAGAAACAGGGCATCTAGTTGCAATAAACCAGAAAGCAGCAGGATTTCTAGCTGCAGAAAAAAGTAATCTTCATCTGAAAGAATTCAAGGAAGACAACTGATACTAAAATGAAAAGTCTTCTGGTGCTGAAACCGCAGAAGAGTGAGCGGGAAGAAAACAGTTTTTTTGGGGAAGAAATTAAGAGAATTCCCTACAGTTATGAAATGCCTGGCAGCAATGCCTCCTGCATGCTGAAACATGTCTAACACAGAAAATCTAGGAATATGCAGATGAGTGAGAGTAATTAAGATTAAATATTAGTTCCTAAGGCAACATGGGATAATGTTAATTTTTAAGAATTGCGCTATGCTGTGCTTGGAGTATCAAATGAAAAATATTCCAAATAACTAAATTATGTGTACTTTTAATCACTAATTAACCTCTTCTAAATGACATTTCTCCAACTAAATTGGTTTTAACATTTATTTAGCAAACTATCTCTTTTCCAAATTTGCCATGGTTTTCTCAGGTTTGGGGAAGTTTCTCTTCATATCACATTCACTTGAACTCTGCAGCAGCATGGCTTTTTTCTGGTAGCAGCCTAAGGTTTATATTCCAATAGAGCAGAGAAACCAAGCAGAGAGGAGCAGCAACACATTCAGAAGGGTGAACTACTGTGTACATTTGCATTCTGCTAGATAACCCACAGCAGCAACCTATGCTTTCCCTATTAGCAGTACCTGGAGACAGCTTGTGCAGGAAGAGCTCACAGGCCAGCAGTTACTATTACTCAGAAATAACTATATGAAGCCATGTTTGTATTGCCTCAAGTCAAAAGCACAATACACTGATGTGAATTTTTAAAACTGCAAAATGAAACCAGCAATTTCCTTTTTCATTGTTGCCTCATACTGGCTTAAGATATATGAGCAACATTGAACATATTATCAGCTCTTAGCCTTAATTAAAAAATCTTTACCAATTCAACGCAATAAATAAGAGTTAGGGCTACCATTCCTTTTAGTACAAAAGCCAGAATCACAGAAGAGGATTTGAGAGCTCTCTGTTAAATTGATACACTTTGGGTGTCTAAAGAAATAATCCTTTCACATGACGAAAGTGCACAGACTAACTATTGAACAATCTTTTGCACAATAGGAGAGAATGAATCGTTATAATCTTCCAGTCTGACCTCCTCATAAGACTTTTATGTATTCATCTTGTTTGAATTGGAGCATTTCCTGCAGAAAACCATCCAGTTCAGTTTTTAAAATGTCCAATAAGGGGGAATTTATTACAATCTTTATTAAATCATTCCACTGGCAAATCGCTCACACTGTTTAAGATATGCCTGCTTGGAATCTAAATCACCTAGACTTAAATTTAATTGCATGGATCTCATTATACTTCTGCCAGCCAGACAGGAGAGCTGCTGTTATCAAATCTCTGCTTCACATACCGTCAAGCTGCTGCTTTATTATCTCCTTAATAAACTTTGATGGATCCCACTGCAAAGAAAGGTTTCCGAATCTCAGAGTTCCTCTCTTAGACCTCCTTGACTAATAAACTTCCAGACCTGTGTGTGATACTCCAGTAACCATTGTACTGTGGGCAATTACAGGTTGAACAATTGCTGTCTCTTCAGACAGCACAAAAATCGCTTTTATAATGTTGCACTGGGAGCTCCCTCTCCCCCAGAGTCCTTTTCTGACTCATTGCTTCTCAAGACAGCCTTCTCTCATAGAAAAAACACTTCCCTGTTTTATTTCCAGCAGAGAGATTTTTAGCTCTAACCGTATTAAAACACGTATCGTTTGGCTATTCCCAAGGCAAAATGCAGTCATTATTTAGCTGTAAGGTAGCAATAGGCCTGCTTGTACAGCCTCGTATGCATCACCCTGTATCTGTGAGCAGATTTCATGCTGTGCTTTGAAGAAGTTTCTCAGGAAAGCCATGCAAGGATAAAACCATGTCACCAAACAGTCCACATCATCCCAAACACCTGCTTCTTCAGTATTCACTGTACTTGAATCTTTGTGTAACCTCTGTTCATTATTTGTTATCACTCCTGAAATCTTAGAACTGATGATTAAGCAGCATCTTTGGACTCACACAGCCACTTGCTGGCAGTAACCCACTGCCAAGAACACACTGAAAGCAACCGCCCAGCTCTTCATGGAATAGGGATTCCACGCTGTGCTGACTTCTCCTTTTGCCCCTACAGAAGGAGTGCCTATATTACATCAATTAGTTGCCCCTTGGTCAGATTTAGAGATGTAAATCTGCTGCACAAGAAAAGCAAGGAATACACCAAAATTTACTTGTGAAGCATGTCTTAGTTTGCTGATCCCACTCCAGGCCAGAGTTGCAGCTTCGTAACTCTGCACCCAGGGGCCCAGCAGTGTGCTCAGGAGAAGAGGGGAGCTTTTGGTAAACAGGGCAAAGGAGAAGGGGGGAGCAGAGAAGGCAGCAGGCTTTGACACATTATGGCTGTGGAAAACACACTTCTCAAAGTCATTTCCTGAACGCTTTGGTGTAACCCCAGCCAAAGGAAAAGTTCAGAGGGTTGTAAGTATCTCTGATGAGTACAATGGTCATGAGTGTAATTTATGACTGGAAGCAGTATCTTATACAATCCTTGTATCTCATGCTTCCTAAAGCAAAATGTATTGTCCTGACAATGTAGTACTGATACAAGATTATTTGGAAACTGCTGCAAAGCATTTACTAAAGATAAAGCCAAAACAAATAATTAACTAAAGCATGAGCTCATCAAGCTTTGTCTTCAGAATTAAAATCTTTAAAATGTAGTAGTCAACTGAAATATATTTCTGCAAATAGGAGAAAATTTATGAGGGAGTGAGAGGAAGAGTTTGGAAAGAAATTGAAGTATCTGGCTGGCATTTTTGTTAATTATGTACTAACTCTCAACTTAACTTACTTAGTTCAGAGTATGTGTTCTGATTAATGAATTAGCACAAAGAACACAGTCCTGCTTTATTTATGAAACATTGCCTTACATGTCAACATAGTAGATCCTTCATCTGCTGAAACCTTTTGTATAACTCTCCACACATTTCAGACAGAAGTTATGGGATAGATGCAGGAATTATCAGGTGTTATGCAAGAGGCTAGAATTGCCCAACTTTCAAAAAAGACTGAAAGTCATTTTATTACTCTGACTGGATCCTTGACGGTCTTTCCATTAAGTTGTACATTCAAACAAACCAAATTGGAAAAATGGACTTTTTTTCAGTTTCTTTTTTCTTCACCTTTTGGCAAGCTGTCTCTGTAATAAAAAACACACCTTTTTACAAACATTTCTCTCTCAGAGGTTAATACATACTACTTTGTATGGCAGTTGTTCAGCTTATCCAGCCCTGTTATTAAATTTATATGTGGTTCAATTTCACACGTTTGGCAGATTGTCCTTTTTCCAGACCATATTTTTCTAATCATCCTTTGTGCTTTTGATGCTTCATATCTTTCTGATCTTTCTCCTATTTTCTTTTTCCTTTGTCAATGGTCTGGGCCCCAGCCTCTGGCTGCAGCATGTTCCCAAAGCTTTTTCTCGGAAGATATCCTGATATGCTCCTGGGCTTTTGCCCGCATAGTCTGCTCACATGGCTTTATAACAAAAGTGGGTATGAAACTCTGTCCAAAAAAAGAGAAAGAAAGAAAATCAAAATTTTAGTAGTATTTGTATTCTAAATTGAAAAAACAGCAAGATCTTACTGGAGAGACAATCACATACTCTATCAATTTGCTGGGGGGCTATGTGCCAGGGATATGACCAATCTGCCTTCAGACCCTCTTTTTCATGATTATGATTAGGGAAATGGACCTTTTTTTTCCACTTCAGTTAAGTGCACATCTTTAGTCATTAGGCCTTCTAGGTAGATTGAGCTATTCTGCTTTTTACAAGTAATGCAACATTTATTTCATCAGCTTGACTGTGCACCTTGCAATGAAATTATTGGCTGTTCACTGGCTGAAGGAGTGCATAGCTCCCAGTATAAACAGAATATTTTCAGCTACCAAACTGAATCAAATGAGTTTACAAAAAAATTTATTTTGACAAATCAGATTTTTCAGCTTAAAAAAAAAAAGTGTTTATCAGTCCAGATTTATCAAAAGAATAAATCTAGCTTACCCTTAACCATCTCAACCATTATCTTTTCAGATATGAAGTACTGCAGCACTTCAGCATGTTTCAGATATGCTACCAAATAGGCATTGCCACTTTAGAACATGGGGAATTTCAGTAACTATCTGCATGCATTTTAAATATTCTGCTGCCTTCACATCTATAATTCATTTATAACTCAGTCTGGTTTCTGTTGCTAACAATATATCCATAAATTGATAGTAAAAATTCATGTTTTACTTGTGTAGAGTAAAAGTGGCTCTGCCTCTTATTCACTCTGCCTCTATGAGATTATTAGTAGACCATCCACTCCGTCACTGGCTCAGCTGCATGACGGGTAGAATAATGATAGTCTATAGCAATATTTACTATACAAAAGGGATTTAAGATTTAATAGAGAAAATATTTTAGAGGGTAAATTGTATGGAGCGTGAATATACATAACCCAGTGCTGAATGATGCATTTCATAGAATCATAGAATGGTTTGGGTTGGAAAGGACCTTAAGATCATCTAGTTCCAACACCTCTGCCATGAGCAGGGACATCTTGCACTAAACCAAGTTGCCAAAGGCTCTGTTCAGCCTGGCCTTGAACACTG
>NW_009942980.1:4999-14441 GCF_000696875.1 Nestor notabilis | reverse complement strand
AAGCCTCATAAAAAGAAACCCAAGCCAAACTGAAACACTTGAACAAGATTAGAGAACAGTAAAGAAACAGTTTACAGGCATGGTGTATCAGAGGAGTGAAGAATGAACAAGAATGGAAGAACTGCTTTAAATTTGAAGGAGAAATATTTTTTTTCATTTCCCAAGTTTAGTGTTAGACTCCCTGAGCATGTTTCTCCACCAGTGCAGAACTGGAGAGCATCATCAGGCAGAACACTTACTCTTATGCATGCAGCACTCTTTGATGTAGTGAAAATGAGTTATCTATAGTATTAAAATGTTTAACATTATTGTTTCCATGGATTTATATAGTATTTATATATCACACACTGGTAAAGCTATTTCTAGCACCAGTGTTTAAGTGTTAACTCTTGGCACTGTGATTGCAAGGGTGGTCCAATCCTACTTATTCTGGAGAAAAAATAACTTATTTGGAGGGAATAAGATTACATTTAACAGAGGACAGTCTCTGATATGTACTAAGGGAATTTGAATGCAGCATAACTATGAAAGAAAATAGTTCATTGAACGTCTGATTCAAACATTCTTAGGTTGTATTTACTCATAAGTAAAGCCAGTTTTCAGTAGAATGGTGTTTGCTGTTAGTGTACTGCTTTTGCAAATGTTGCAAGTTATGAAAAGCTTTTGATTTGTAATTTCTTTGCAATTAAAATTTTAATCCTGGATTAAGGCCTGATGTTATCAGGTGAAGAACAGCCTCCAATTTTTAAAGGTAAGTGTATGCCTACTATGATTTACAGTGGCCTTCAAGTTAAAACCTATAATGCTTGATCTATTGCCATAGTTAATGCTAGAGGAAAAACTGAAGACCAAAACAGATGCAAATATATCTGAAAGTATTGAACTGTTTGTATTGGTAACAGAGGCAGAGAATTAGAGTCAAGTTTTTTTTTGACTGAATAATGCTGTAACAGTAGTACCTGACTGCACAGAATTAATAGGTCACCAAAGGATGAATGAAGCTTAAGGGGTTATGTGGATGAGAGCTTATCCTGTAGTTTGAGCAACCCTGGGATTTTTCTTAAATGTAGAGAAGTTTTGTTCTTAACAAATCAAAAGCAACAGGAAGGCTTTACCTGCAGTGCTGCTCAGCCACTTCCTTCCCCTCCCCTCCAACATGCATGCTTTCCCTTCCTCTTACCTTCTGTTAGTTCTTTCTAACAGTTATTCTTATTTCATCCCCTTTGCCCTCCTCTCAGGGATGCTTTTCTTCTCTACTTAGACACATTCCCTGTATTTCTGTGCTTTTTTTTTTATTCACTTACCTTTTCCACTAAGGTGATTAGAGAAAGAGCAAGAGCTACTGTAACATGCAGCTTCCCTGTGGACTAGAAAATCAGCTGCCCTGTCTGCAGGGAGTGGGAGAAGGGTTAGGTGGTGGTTTAGACTAATGCTCTGCTATTCTACATGTAGAAGGGGCAGAGCATGAGGAAGACTTACAGATGTAAGAGTTCAGGTGAAGAAAAAAGTAGTTCCATGCTTTGGAAAGTATCTTCCCTAACACCTTAAGTCACTGTCCAGCTGTGCAAGCAGCGGCTTGAATATTATAGAGACAGGTTTCTAGGTTTCTATAGGAAAGACTGCTCAGCTCAGTAATGTCCACCTCAGAAACCAGTTCAGCAGCCAGGAAAATGCTAGTTGCAATATACAGTATAATTTAGTTCCAGAGTGCTAGTAAACTTGGAGGTTTATGACAAACCTAGAGGAGTTGCTGTAATAAAAGGGACTTTAGGGTCAATGTTTTATTACTTTAAAAAAAAATGTGAACAACTCCTTTCTTCAAGTTACACTGGTCGGGGGAAAAAAACCCAACCTCATCAGACTAGCTTATGCAGATATCCACGGATATTTTGCTGCAGAATCAGTTTTCTCAGTAATGGGAAATTATTTAGCCATCATCAGTAAATAGTGAATCTTGGAAAACTTGATGCTTTTCTTGACATTTTAATCTCTCTCTATATCCCAGAAAGCAAATAATGTCATGATTTTTCTCAAAGTATTAGTGAAATTTGACACACACACCCCCAAGCCATGTAAATAGGTGCTAAGTCCTTTAGTGATGCCTCAACTGTTAGAGCTCTAATGTGAATTTTTTCTGTCAAAATGCTTTTGCTCTTATACTAGGCTTATATGAGTTTCTATACCACACATGGGATTAAGTTTTTAACTGTCAAAATTTTTGCAGAACTTTTTGTAGTCAGAGTGTATATGCAACTGGCTCATTAAAGACCATTTCACCAAAAACTGGATGGTGCAGAGCATATGTTTAACTGAAGATCTAGGACTGTCCTAACTGTCGTTGTGGACTACTTGAGACAATCTCTTTAGACATGAAAATACTGGATAACTTAGGTCCGTAGTCTTTATTTCAGTGTCTCTGTTCTGTTAGATTGCTATGCCTGACTTGTATTTAAAAAAAAAAAAAAAGGAAATGCAGTGGCTATTGCGGTTAAATGACAGAAAAGTAGTAGTTCAATGCAAATATTAAATATTTCCTATGATAGCTTGGTGAGATTGATGCTTTTTTTGCTGCCTTGTTTAATGACAGTAGGCGTTTGTGCTGCTGCTTCTGAGATTCAGACCCTCTGCAGCCTTTGCTAGCTGTATTTCATGAACTTCTATAAACCTCTTGCCTTCAATAACAGCAAATGGAACTCTGGCACAATGTCTCCCTCTAGGTCAGACAACTCCAACTTCCAACAATTCAGTGTTGGAGTTGAATTACAAACAAATTATTCTGTCATGTGTCAGTAGCTACAATACATCAACCAGTAATACTTACTGTGAAAGAAGTACTTGCTGTGAAAGAAGTGGGGATATTTTCAGTTACTGCTGGCTACTTAATTATCCATGGTGCAGGGGTGTGTGAAGCTCTGCAGCTCACTGTGGTGTATGAAGCTCTGCTTCATGTTTGGATCTGAACCATCGGTTTTTCTTGCGCAAATGGGACCAGAAACAAAATCTGAGGATTCTGTGGTCTTTTGTTAAAGAAGGTACAACATGTGATAAATTTGGCTTTATAGAAAAGGTTAACCTGAGGGGTTAAAAAAAGTATACCTTCTGGATAGCATGTGTTTGTGTACAGCAGAGCTGAAGCCAAGCGGAGCACAGCAACCACAAGCACTGCAACTTTTGCTTTCTTCTAAATAAAGTTTATATGATCTTGCTTAAAGCAAAACAACATCTGACTGTACCAGGCAGCTTGACATAGTAGCTCATAAATGTAATCTAGCTTTCATTCTCATCTTAATAGTCTAATGTATGGGCCTTGCATATAGTGCATCTGTAATGGCTGAGAGGTGATTCTGGTGAACAGGCTGAAGAGCTGTTCTCCTGATTAACCCTGCTCTAAGGAGTTAAGCCTACTCGCAGGAAATGTTCTGTAAGTCTCTGGAGCAGTTTCATTTGTCCAAATACTTCAAAATACTTATGACTTCAGTAACTAGAAGTTTCCCCTTTGTTTAACTTGGCAGTGAAAGCATTCTTTGAGGCTTTAAATATCTGTGCATGAATGATCATCTTAAAGAGACTTCAAATAGAAAGATCTCTTACTGATAAGCTTTTTACATTGTAGGCACATGTGTGACCTAAGTGTGAGCAGATTAATAATATAAGGAGTTGGCCAAAATTCTTGAGTAGTGATTTGAAACTGTCTCTCTTGTTCAGGGAGGTCTTTGCTTATTCCAATTCTGGAACTGAAAAGCCCTTGCTTAATCGGTGTTACCATTGTGTGCGGGGTTGTACTGATTCTGGATGGGATGGAGTTAATTTTCATAGTAGCCTGTATGTGGTGCAGTTTTGCATTTGTGACCAAAACATTTTTGATAACACACCAATGCCTTGCCGTTGCTGACCAGCATGTGCATAGCATCAAGAAGAGGGTGGACAAGAGGCTGAGAGAACACAAGAAGAGAGCTAACCCAAGGTGACAAAGGGATATGCCATAGACCATCACATCATGCTCAGCAGTAAAACTGGGGTTGGGAGTTTGACAGGGTTTGCTGCTCAGGGACTGGCTGGACAGCAGTTAGAAGCTGGTGGTGAGTGATTGTTTTTTGAATCACTTGTTATTCTGTTGTCTTTTTCTCTTTAAGCTGTCTTTATCTCAACCTGAGTTTTCTCACTTATGCCCTCCTGATTTTTTTCTCCCCCTCCTTCAGGGTAAGGAGGTGTGAGCAAGTGCTGTGTAGTGCTTAGCTGCCTCCTGCTGTTAACCCACAACAGGTCATGGCCAGTTCACAAGACTGCATGGATACTGAGAGCTGGAAATTACTTCATTTAATGCTGTCAGTCCCTTAACTTCTAGTTTACAGAATTATACAAATAGCTTCTGTGACTTACTGCACAACTAGGTGTCAGGAGAGGACAAATATATTTCATTGTTGCTAAGTAACATATGCATACATACATACAACAAACTACTTTGTCAATGTTACATTAATTGTCCAATAATATTGAACTTAAATCTTGCTGTAAACTCAGATGTGTTTCCTTGCATCATAATAAATTATGTGCTAAACCATCCCTGCTACTGCAAAAGAATTTCTAGGAAAGCTTATCCCTAACAATTTGCTTAAAAATTGATAGCAAGGGATTTCCCCTTTACTCATATTACTTCAGGTATTATAAATGTTCTTCAGTATGTATGGGCAGGCTTTGCTTTTGGTAAGTGTCATCATATGGTGGTTATGTAGCAGAAAATAGTTAAACTCGTAGATTCAGATTTTCTCTTACTGGTCTAGATTTCAGTCATAAAATAACTGTAGTCTTTGCATCCAGTTTCCCTGGTCCTATCCTCTGTAAAGATAAATACTTAAAACCTCTATGATCTTTCATAAGGATTCTGTGCCAATGACCTTACAATGGATGTTTCAGTTTTAAAAACATCTTCATTCAAATGAATTGTTTTGATAGTATTTGTTGCTTAAAAAGAACCAAACAAATCCCAAATCATGTGTTCTAGATACTTAAGAACTTTGAGAAAGCATCATGACTTGCTGATATTCTGTTGGAGGGAACTGTGAAAACTATCTGCATCTCGTTATCCAGTTTTGGTCTTTGTTTTATGCTTGGCAAATAAGAGAAACAGATCAAAATGACAAGTTCTAAGAAATGCTGAGGGGGTTTTTTGCAGTTGAAAACTGTCAGTCCTACTTACCGACAGACTATCAAAACCCTTCAGATTCATCATAATACAGTAGTCCAAAATAAAGTGGATAAGCCATTGCACTTGATGAACAGGAGCATGGAAAGGAAAATCAGTTTAGAGGATAAAGGAGGAATGTTGGCAACTTCCTAGCAATACACAATGGTCCAGAGATGGTTTCCTGTGAAGTCATTCCATATGACTGATGCAAGATCTTACAGCTTGTGTTTTAAGTTACCCTTTTGGTTCAAATGATGGAAAGCTCTGTTCTTGACAGCATCAAAAAGAAACCCAGAAGGTGATAGGGCTTCACTTGTAATCGGCAGTTTTGCATTTGATGCTGGTGTTAGTGATGAATAACCTGAAGATACTGTTAAAGATGCTGGAATGGCTTCTCTGTTGCACCAGGTTTCTATGTTATTCAGTACATATAGAGGGACTATCAGGATATAATTTTTAGTTTTTGGTCGGTCTAGGTCCACAACTCTGTTTTGTTTGTGTGGTTTGTTGTTTTGGGGTTTTTTTCCTTCAAAAGGAAGGACCCTCACTAAGCACAGACTGCTTCCTCTTTCTGTTTTTGGCTACTTGGTTGGGTGAGATACTTGCCCTATTTATTCAGTCCTTGCTGTTTGCTTTCTTACTGAGAGTTGGTACTGCTAACATAAGAAACAAACACACTTATTGCTTTCAAGTGTGTTACCTGAGTTAACACATCTGGACACTTCTCAAGAAAGTAACTTGTGTTATATAGTATATACAGTAGGATGTAAGTAAACTCGGGAGCCCTGTTGTTGTGGTTTAAGCCCAGATGGCAACTTGGAACCACGCAGCTGCTCACTCACTCCCCTCTCCTTCTTCCGCCCCCTGCTCCCAGAGGGATGGGGAGGAGAATCAGAGGAATGTAACTCCCATGGGTTGAGATAACAGCACTTCAGTAACTAAGGTATAATACAAACTACTATTGCTACCAATAATAATAAGGGAAATAAGGGGAGAGGGATACAATTGCTCACCACCTGCTGACCGACACCCAGCCCGACCCGAGCAGCGATCTGGGCCTTCTGGGTAACTCCCCCCAGTTTCTAAACTGGGCATGATGTGCTGTGGTATGGAATACCCCTTTGGCCAGTTTGGGTCAGGTGTCCTGCCTCTGCTTCCTCCTGGCTTCCCCTCCTCCCTGGCAGAGCATGAGACTGACAAAGTCCTTGGTGGGAGTAAACATTACTGAGCAACAACTAAAAACATGGGTGTTATCAGCGTTGTTCCCAGGCTGAAAGTCAAAAACACAGCACTGCACCAGCTACTAAGGAGGAGAAAAAATGACTGCTGGAGCTGAACCCAGGACACCTGTTCAGACCTACAGTCAGTGTAACTCTGCTATTAAAAAAAAAAAACAACCAGAAATACCTCAAAAAAACACCAAACCAAACACAAAATACCCATACAAAAAACCTAAAACAAATCAAACCAACCATACCATAGGACCAAACCCCCAAAATTGGCTAAAGATGCTTTCCAAGTACTCTGTTTACTGCAGAATGCCTCTTAAAAACATTTTTTGTGACCTCTAGGCTTTGGCATGCTCTACAGAAAAGCCTGCAGAGAGTAGCTGGCTGAGCTTGCTCATCTTCCTTTACAAAGGAATACTTATTCCTCAGAATAATCCTTGGGATTTTTTCTTTTTCCCCAGAAGGTTCTAGAGTAGTGATACCATGTTGTCCTGTTTCCAGCTACTTTTTTCCTAGGTAAGCTCATATGAAAGCATAATGATTGGTGGGATATGTTGTATCCTGACAGAAGTCCTTGTCACAGAGATCATGGAAATTGGTTAATCAGGCTAAGGCAAGGTTTCTGCATTTTCTGTGGATTTATCTGTGGTGTGACAGTTATAGCACCATGTGAACCACTTCTCTGGGGGCTGGCTAAGTCTTATATATATCTTCCCTTCACCCAGGGAAGTTCACACTCCTGAAGAATTCGGATTATTTGATGCTGCGTGTGGGTTAGTGTTGTGTGCTTCTCTTCATAATGGCACTTGCACAGTGTGAGTTAGGATTTGATTAATGAGAAAAGCAGCTGAGATCCTTCATGTCCCACAGTTCTAGTACAAGAACATCATCACAGCAGGTCTGGCAGAACATGCTTCATTCATCCAGGGCTTATTATCTGAACAAGCTTGCAGAAATATGTTAATGAATGCCTTAAGACTAGGACTTGTAGTCCTACAATATAGATACAAAATGCATTCATTACTTCTCATTTGATGAGAGGTTATATTTGTTGGGATTTTTCTCAGCTAATGTTGAATGATAACTGATTTTTTCATAAGGACCACTCACTTTGCTTCACATTTCTGAAATAGAAAAGTCTTAACAGAATAATATCTAGAATAGCATGTGAATATAGATAAATGAGCTTGAAATTCTAAAATCTGTGATGAAATATTTATTCCATTAAAATTGAGCTAATTGAAGTTTCTTTTTTCCTTGCAGTTTTATTACATTATCATTTTTACCACTAAGAAAAAGTCATATTGAATAAAAGATACAGTTTAGAAATGTAGAAAATGAGGAATATGTACTAAGTCAGTGGTGGTTCTTTTGAACAATCTTTAAAAACTAAAGTCTTTGGTGCCAGTTTACCTGCACTATCTCACCCAGGAACAGTAAATACAACTTATGAAATGTAGTAGTGGGGCTTGTGCCCTTAAAGCACTGTGCGCTTATTTCTCATTGTCAATCTGAGTGTTACAAGCAAACAAAAGTTAGTATCTTTGAAAATGCAGCCTTTTAAGATCTCTAAATCTGTAGACCACACTAGCAGCCCACTAGTTTAAAACCCCAAAATAAAGTTTAAAAGCCCATATGTAGAAGAACTAATATGCTGTGAACTGATAAACCTTCAGAAATGAACAAATTTGCTTAAATGGTTGAGGGATATTTGGTTAATCAGTGTGGGCAAAGCTTGGTTTTCTTGCTATAGAGATTTTGTTTTTTACCTGAACTTTAAAAAATAGAATAAAAGAAAAATAAAATCCATATACATAATGTGTAGAATGAATATAGACAGAAGTAAAATTAATGCTGAATGCAAAATTCTTCTAAACATTGGCTTGAAGACATTAGGCGATGATCACAGGGTCTATTAAACACAAATCCTCTGCCCAGATCTTAATCATCATTCCTACTCTGTGCAGACTTCAACCCAATGAAATCTGTACTACTTTTGCCTGTAGCTTAAACAAAATGTAGGATGCATTCTTAAGGGTTTTTTCTTTATGGGATTTCTTTCAATAGCATGTTCTACTTTTAATGGGGCTCTGAGGTGTGAAATTCAAAGTCAAATGCAATTTTAATGCAAATTAATAGCAAATGTCCAAGAATACCAGCAATTTAGCCTTAACTTTGTTAGAACCAGCCTGTAACTGGAGAACAGAATAGTGACTTAGGTTAGAAACACGTAGATGATTCTTTTGGCACCTCACTCTACGAAAATGCTGGAGTCACCAGCCACATTGGAGCTTGAAATCTAGCTCAGCAATCAGCTTGCCATTGCTTGCAAAGAAAAATATTGAAAATTTCAATAATATTGAAAGCAAACTATCTATTAACCACTAAAATGAAGAAGAGTATACACTTTCATGATTGTGAAAGAAGGACTAATCAAACAGTGGTGAAATGTTGAAACTCATAATTAAATAGATAGAAACTTTATAATTTAAGTTTTCTCTTGTGAACCTAGAGAAACATTTCATTTAATTGGCTGCCTTTGATTTATCAGTTCTGGTTTTGAATACAGGTGTTCTGATAGTATTTACCAAACTCTGAAACAGGTGATCCTGGCTCCTGCCTGATAAGAGATGCTGTTTGTTTGTCTGCAGTACAAATATGTATGAGTTGAACGATAGGAAACAGTAATGCATTGATGTTTCCCTTTGGCTTTTTTCTCTTGTGTTCTTTGAAAAGAGTATCTTTCAGTGCCAGAACTGTAGAGGGGTCAAAAGGACCACAGGTGTATCAACTATGAGAGCAATGAATAAAGAAGTTAAAATGAATTTAAGTGATTGAAACACTAATCAGATTTTTTACTTTAAATCATTCAGCCTTGATGATGAAAGGCCCAACAAAAAGAGGAGCACCAGGCGTTAGCCAAAGCACTAGGCCACATAATTTCTAGGGAGAGTATGTATAAATCCAGCTCAGTTATTCTTGCCTAGATTGTGGTCTCTTGTGTCCACCACTGATTCCTTTCGTGAAG
>NW_009942980.1:0-4968 GCF_000696875.1 Nestor notabilis | reverse complement strand
TTGTGCTCAATCTGTCAAAATCCCTGCCACAAGCTCTTAGAGATTCTGAAATTTACAGGTCAAGGTACTATAAAATATTTGAGCCCGTTACCAAATATTACAAATGGGTTAAATTCCCTTTGCACATGCTATAGTGAATTCACTTATTGGCCACCCAATTCATGAAGTATTGTAACTTGTGACTCTTTGTGCAACAGTGAGAGGTTGCATCCTTCCTTTTCTGTCACTGTGCTGGTATTCCCTGTAGCATCAGGAAGCACAAAAGCTTTGGTGTTGCAGCTGCTTTTAGATTTGTGTCAAAAGCTTTTTGGGTAAATAGATGGTTTTATACCTTGCAGCAAGAAAATGTGGTGTCCACCATTTCCATAAGCTAGCTGATTCTGATGGAACTGCCGGACACTCAGTATGTGATGATGGCAGCTGCAGGAGGCAGCAATCTGCAAGTGCTCATGGATGCATAATGGCCTTTGAGCAACTTCTGGCTACCTGTCCCTGCCTCTGTGATGCTCTCACTTTGACCTCATGTGCTGTAGCATTAGGTCAGCACACATCAGGCCTTAGCATGATTAGTTAGCCAAAATCTGAGCAGAAGGGGAGCAAACAGTTGCAATACTTCAGGGAGTTAATTTAGGCACTTTGATACTTAAGTCATATCCTGGGATAACTCCAGGGGCTTTTACAGCTAGACTGCCTGGGCTGGGAGTGCTTTTGAGACCACCCCAGCCTCAATATGTGTGAAGGGAACCTGGGCACCTGGAGCCTGCAAAGCAGCCCAGAGTCATTGCTATATCCACTTTTTTGGAAGTGAAAGAAATAAAGGATTTATTTTTTTCTCTCTCTGGCACCCCCCAAATGCCAGTCACTAATCTTGTGTAAATCTTGCACAAGCATATATAAGCAATGGCTCTACACAGTATTGGTGCTGTGATGTTCCCTGTTTTCTTTATGCAGCAGGGCATCAATTCAGACATACAAAAATGACTGTAGTAATGCCACTAGATACAACCATAGGTACTTCATGGAACTTCTGAAACTGGAGAAGTGTTCTCATTATGCTGCCTTTATCAAATTCCCCCCTTTTTTTTTTTTCTTTTTAAATTCAGGTGATAAACTTCGCACAATTTCATTACATAATTTTTACTGTTTCACAACAGGAGGCTTGACATTTGATAGTGCTTTGTTCTGTATTCTGAAGCATCTTAATTGTGTATGATTGTATGCTGTAAATTGCGGTCTGTTCCTCAGAAATGGCTGCAGATACCTGGCACTTCGTAGGTCATATCAATACGATATGAAAGCACTGGGGATGGCAAGTAAGGAATGTGTGTATTTTATGAGGTAGTTATGCCTATAAGCTCCAGCCTGTGTAAGACACTAAAACTGTGTTGCTACTTAGGTGAAAGTTTTCTGTACTTTGATGTTGTTTAACATAATTTTCATAGACTCTGAATTCATAATCCTACTTTTTGAAATGGGCATTGTACAAGTTGAAGGAGACTGATATATTTCTTATTTTTTTTCCTTGTGCAAAATGCAAAAGATTCTGAAAAGCAGAGATAATCACAGTTCATTTGTATGTTAATGTTACCAGATAATCATCTTGGAAGACTGAATATGATTAACACCTTGAATCATAAAGTAGTGCAAATGTACAACACTTGACAGGGACTGAAACATCTAATACAATGTGAAAACATATGGGCAGGAAATTGTTTTCCAAATACTGAAAATTATAAGCAATTATCAAGTATTTTACCTGACTATACTTGTATCTTGGTTTCAGTGACACTTTAACTGATACTATGCTTCATTTCTCAGCAGTCTGATTTTAGGATAATCGCCATAGATCCATGATTGACACTCTTCCTGCTTGATGCGAGTATTTCTGTGGTGTACTTTCAGGGGGCAATCAAGGCTGGAGATGAAGTAAGGCACTCTTGTGATGATTGAGAAGGGAAGAGCTTAATTGGGCAGTTTTCATTAGTGATGGATCTGGCAGATAATCCGCGTGGCCCTAAATCAGCTTGTGCTAAACTTCTAGAGAAGTGAGCCTGCAGATGCCAATTTTCTCAGCCTAACCTAGGTGTTATTTTCAAGACCTTTTCTTGAGGTGGATGTGTGTATGTGCAACTTAAGCATGTGGCCAATAGCCAGAAAATGTATTGGGTAATAATTACTTAGGATGACATTTACCTATGACCTACATACCCTTTCCTTCCATGAAGGGTTCACATATGGGTAACTCCATCCTTTGCATACCCATTTACACTCAAATAGGCATTTTTTGTTCTTTATCACATATTTTCTTAGAACAGAAGGTAGGGTAACAGAGAGGAAGTAAAAGGATGCTAGGTTTCTTCTGACTGCCAGCTATACTTGCAGCTTATAAATGTGGGTGCTGTTTCTGACTTCAGAATATGATTGTGAAGAGTTTGTGGGTTTTTTGGTGTTTTGCTTTTGTTTTTTTTAATAGTGCTAAGAACACTTTTCTTGTAGCTAGCATCAGCCAGTAAGTAGAAACTGCCTTTTCATCTTGGAAATGGAGTTTTGTATCTCAAATCATTGCAGGGCATGCCATCACAGCAGCACCCCTAGTGGTTGCTTCTTCATCTCTTAAATGAAAGTTACAGTAAGGAAAAAATGGCACTCTGTCCCTCAGTGAGCTAGTTCAGAGTAGGCCAGATCTTGACATTCTTGCACAGCTATAGCAAGAAAATCAAAAAAGGGATGTAAATCAGGGTGGTTTATTAAGGAAAGTGAGGTAAATTTTCACCTCGGGTGGTGGTAGTGCTTCACTGTCATATGCCCTTAAGCTATATATGGTCAAACCATTGCATTCTATAGCATAGCTAGTTGCAGTACTACATCCAGCGATGCTGAGTATGTTAACCTCAACTTAATACAACACGATATGCCATTTGGTATCAAAAATATGTTAATGGAAAATGTTGTTGGCTTTCATTTTAACTTCAGGTAACATGACCTCTTGGGATGGCAGTACATTCTAATCTAGTATTTTCAACATGCCAGCAAACCATAGAGATTCTATCTTGAAATTGTTTCTTTCTACACTGATGGTTTTTCTTTAGTATTTGGAGGTAGGGGAAATATTCTTGGTTGTTCCCCGGTGCTAATTTGCTTATTTCATGAACTGGAAAAATAAAAGGAAAATTTTCAAGCAATTTAGTGTTTTCAGTCTGAAGTATGCTAAAAAAAAATTTCAAAATATTTTGAGGAATGACTGAAATAATAAAATGAGCTTTGGAAAGCATTATTTTTCAATGCAATTGAATAATTCATGTGAATGAACATTGAATGCTCTTAGGACCTGGCCTGCCTATACTTTAAGTAGTGTTTTCATTTGGATTTGAAGAGGGTCAAGGTAGGTGCAGGGAACTGGAAAGGTTCAAAGCAAGTAAAAATAGGAGGACTAAAGAAGGTGGTTAAGCATCAAAATTCACCTACAATATTTCTATCTATAAAATTTATAATCACGCAACGATGATATATGAAGAATCAATTACAGTGTTTATGTAAAATCTTGCTTGGTTTTTGATTGTGAAGAGGGTTTTTTTTTTCCCCTCAATTATTCATAGATGAAATCACAGCTTAGCCAGTGGTCAGCAAAAGCACATGGTGGTTTGAGAGCAGGTAGAAGGCAAAAAATGGCTTTGGCCATTGAAAAAATACATTTAATTTACAACAGGGTTAAATACCATTACATTTATTATATGTAATGATCTAATAATCATGTCAAGATAAACTCCCTTTTATTAGGTTTTCATTGAATTACATTATAAAAAGTAGCTTTAAAGGCTTTTCACTATAATTTGATTCAGCTGTCTGGTACTCATACTGTACCTTCTAGCTTTTTTTAATAGGGACATTTTGGGATTTCTGACATTTATAGTACTAACACTATGAAAAGATCAGTAGGTTATATGAATTTTTTAATAAGTTACTGTAAGCAACATCTGTACTTTTGTACAGCCCTACTGCTCTTTCAAAGTGTGCTGACAAAACAATTTCAATATAATGAAACTGCTCATAGCAACTTCTCTAGGGAAAATAAAACTGAATTTGATGGCCTGGCTGTTCCTTACAACACCTTTTATCATGAATACTGTTGAAGTTTCACTTTGCTCATTAGACTAGTTTAGAAACAGAAGAACATCTGAGTTGCCTTATTTGGTCTTAGTGTGAACTTTGTGTTACATAGTGAATATTGATGTAAATAACAAATGAACAGATGCAGCAATGGAAATTATGAAATGCAAAAGCAACAAAATAAAATCATTCTGGTTATTGTCTTGTACTCAAAGTCCATCTAAGTTATCCATGGTTCAGTCATTCAGCATGGATTAAAGCCTAAGTAGAAACATCAACTTAATCTGTGTGGACTTGCTTATGTAGAATATTTGCATTGGAAACATGCAAATAACATTCTACAAAGCTTAGGAAATCTTGTCTGTGTGTTCAGCTAAAGGATTTACCTTGCAGAAACATGAATTCAAGTGTTTAAGTAAATAACTTTGATCTTAAGAATTCCAGAAACTCCCACTGAAATTTCCTAAAAATTACTATTTTGAACATGAGAATTTGAAGAACTAGCTTAAAAAGCACCCCAACTGACCAAAACAAAACCTAGTACCCTCCCACCCCACCCCAAATGAAAAATATGCTCCAACCATTGTAAGAATTACGCTTGATTGTTCCTTTAGCTATAGGTTTTGAGTACTTGGCTGCTTGATACTTCTGTAGAAACCAGTCTTCTGTAATCCTGTTGTGATTCAGTGATAAAACTATAGGGGAACAAAAGCGGAAAAGGGTACTTTGATCTCAGATGGGAACAAGATCTGCTAAGAAAGAATTTATGAGTGTTCTTAGGGATAAAATAGCCAGCAGTTTAGTTTGCTTTGTTATGACGTAGTTTAGCTTGGCTGGCTGTGACGTAGCTTGCCTGGCTGG
>NW_009942979.1:0-17943 GCF_000696875.1 Nestor notabilis | reverse complement strand
GGTAGCCAGTCCTCCTGATAGCTTCCGGAGAAGGCCCACATTTGTATGAAGTTCCATTAGAAACAACTAACTTGTCTTTTAGTTTCAGCCATTCTAAATTATTTGACTTTTTATCTACAAAACACAAAAAATCAAAGGATTATGAACTTTTCAGGAATATCCTGATTGAGTGAATCACACCTCAGTAGGGAGCTTGCCCCAGGTTACTTTCTTTCACAGCTGCTGCTGTCATATGCCTATCTCTCATTCATGTTCAGTACCTCCCTAGCAATCTATGGGAACTCAAAAAAGTAGTAGGAAAGTGCATTATGTGTTATAATAAATGTCTGTAATGCTAAAGATAGGGTTGTTTCCATCAGCTTCAAGAAAATTAATGGTCCTTGTCTGCTATCTGTGGTACTCCTGATAATTGCTGATGGGTACAGATACCCAGTGGGCCTGAAAATTACTTTCTCCTCCCCTGAAGCCTGAGGAAGAGGTTGGGGGAAGATGGTTGAACTTTGCTTCCATTTCCTTGTCTGCTCTGTATGTTCTCACATTTCTAGGTATCAAAAGTGTTGAGGTGTTTTTTTTGAGGCAGCTGGAAACAGAATGAGGACTTGTACTAAATAGTAACCCAGCATTCTTCAGGCTGCAGTTGGGAAAATTCTGGCTTAAAATTCAAGCACTAGAATAGAAGGCAGGTCCCTGTGTTACTCTTTATCCTGACTGCTTATGACCTCAAAAGCTTTATTTTCCTCCTGCATTTATAGATAAGAAGTTAAAACAAATAAATGTCTGAGGCAGTCAGGTAAGATGCTCCTATATGAGCATCTTCAGCTAGATGACAAGTAATGTGGATGGCAGAGGTCTACATCCAGTGACTGTGCCTACTACAGCATAATTCAGAAAGAAATCTCATGACTAGAAAGGGAACTGTGAGGATGTAACGATGTTATCCTGCACCTGCAAACAACCTCAGCTGCTTTCAGAGAATGAGCTGACAATCATTTCTCACCAGGGTGAACCACTGGCGAAGAACCTGCTAGCAGAACTTTGTTAGCTACAGGAAAGAAAAAAAAATGAAGAAAAGTACTTTCCCAGGAAGTGAATGAAACAGAAACTTCCTGCTGCCACTAAACATGGTGTTCTTGTTCATGTATCGGAAGGAAATGGGGAAGTTGCCCTGATATACCTTAAAAGACCTTTGGGTAAAAGACATTCTTCTCCTCAATATTTGACTTTCAGTCTCTCTTAATCTTCATCCCACAAAGCTGTGTGTACCCTGGCTAAAACTCCTACAGTCATGTGAGACATCATCTACTTTTTGCTTGCTGATCAGGCTGCATAAAGCAGAGGTCCAATGTAAGCAAATGAGTTGTATAAGAACCATATAAGCAAGCATCATCAAGGAGTGGTGCCAGCTACTTATCTCCTTGCAAAACTCTGTGAATGCTCACAAACCAAAAGCACTGACACGTTTGAGTTCTCAATCAGTAAGAAAACCCATCTTAGCCCTTTTATCTTCAATCTGAAGTTCCAAGGAGAGGGCAAAATAAGCCTGCCCTTTTAATTCTTAATCAGATACACAACAGTTTTGTCTATTCATGATCCCATGAGGTTCAGAAATAGCAGTGTGCAGGAAGCAGCAACAAATCCTATTCATGAGCTAGGTTTAGTACAGGAAGGGACAATGCCTTTTGTTTACTCAATGATTTTTCACTTATACACTGTAAAAAATCTCCCTAAAGCTAAAGTCGGAAGGAATTTGAGCTGCCTAGTTACTTGGCAATGGAAGACCTTTCCAGTAGGTCTTCAACTACTAACCCTTCCCCATGACTTGAAATGAGTAACTGCATGATAACTCTATCTTCACAGTTCTCCAAAGGCTAGGAAAGATGTAGTCAAGTCATTAAATCTCAAAATAACAATATTACTATTTTTTTCTGTTCTCTTTTGCCAGTCCCTAAGAGCAGAATTTGTCAGGAAGTCAGAGTGCTTCCAGAGGGACTGAATTGTCTGACCTCACAACATTTGCCAACTAGCCCAATTGATCACCTGCACTCTGAGCTTCTACCCTCTGGCAATACAGGGATAAATACCAGTATTTCTGACTGAAGAAGTTTTTGAAGTTTTTCATTTTCTGCACTGTGTGAATCTTCAGCATTACAAAAGCAATACACCTACAAAACCCCAACATGCTCACGAATAGGTTGCTTGGCTTTTATAGTTGTTCACTGAACTACAGGCAGAAAATGCGCTAGTTGAAGAAATACCCCAAAAGCAACACATAAACCAAGCAAAATTAAAAAAGAAAAAAAGAATTAAAAAGCTACTTAACTCAGGATGGGCTAACATGAAATACATTAGTGTATGCTTGCACAGTACAAATATCAAAAACTGTTTGGGTGTTTTTAAATATATAGTAGGCACTTACATACACATACAAAGTACACAGATATGGTAACTGGATATGATGGGATCAGTTTCTTTTGTTGTTTTAAGTGTTTTAAAGTGTCAGAATGTAGACAGCCTAAATCGTCACATCTGAGGGAGAGAGAGAAGTCACACAGAAAAGTGCTGCAACAGGCAGGATATGACAGATGAAGGCATCAGTAAGGATTTTGTTCAAAATGGAGTTATGGTCAACTAGTGAGCTTCAGATTAGGCGGGCTGCTATGTGGGTGGACTGTAGCTTGAAGGGATACCAGGAATTTCATAATGATCGGCATTTCGGGTTCAATAGCTAGAGAGAACCGGCACTCTGTACTATGTTGCTGGCAGTTGGTCTCAAACAAGGCCACAGACTTTGAAAGCTCCTGTTACTAACTGCATATGATTGAACTGCATTGCCTATATTATCCACATTCCTCATTTCTTTAGAAGTGTTTCAACATATTTCTAGTCCAAAGCCACACATTTAGAACCTTATTTTTCACTGACCATTTCCTTCTCCTCCCCATTGCTTGACTAAGTAACCCAGCCCTTCCTCTAGCTTTCTCTCCTGGGGTAGCATCCAGGCTCCCTCACTTCCTTCATGATCAAGTGGAAAATTTTCTTTTGGAGGGTGGAGGAAAGATAAAGGAAGGGGAAGGGGAGAGACCAGGATTAACTGGTATGCTGTGCATGATCAGTGCGTTCTTTATACGACAAATGAACTTCTTGAGCGTGTTTAGGGTGAAATCTTGCCACTGTTTCTCACATTGAGTAATATCCTATTCCTCACTCTGATGGAATTATTTACTTCTCTATGAGCAAAGGCGGGTGGACCTGTGAGCGCATTTCCAGCAGGTACTCAGAGTTGGCCAGGGAACTGAATTTCGCATGCTTATGTCCCTTTCTCTGCTGTAGAAGCTACTGCATCACCCTTGATGAACGTACATCTAATGTTTAAACACATTCTCAACATTAATTAAGGTACTCATATGCTGACAAACTACACCTATATTCACCTGCTAAATGAGCTACCTAATATTTAATATGCTCCATAACTCCAGAAATCAGTTAACCATTGCATACAAATTACAGAGGTTAACTAAGTGGTCCAAAACGTATCTTCCTGCTACAAATTCAAACCATTTATATGTAGCTAGTAATGATTTTAACAATAATGTGAGGAGGTACAAAACAAGTGTTACTAAAATGTCTCTAAAATTAAGTCAAATGCAGTTAGATACTATTTCATAATTACAAAAAGATTAAAATCGGGAAAACAAGGGTTGGACTAAATGATCTCCACAGGTCCCTTCTAACCCTAATGATTCTATGATAAGATTTTTGTGAACAGTTAAGCATGAAAAAGACTTAAATTCTAAGTACTATGTCATGAACTTACACGCAGGATAACAGCACCTACACCGCCTGTTGGACCACTTCAGATTTGAACCTGTGAACTTTCAAGCAGCATCTCGCATCACTTTGCTTTTGCTTTAGTAAACTGCCTTTATTTTGATTCACAACGGGGTTTTTTTCCATCTTATTTTCTCCCCCCAGTCCTGCTGAGGGACAGAGTGAAAAAGCAGCTTGGTGGGCACATGGCATCCAGCCAAGGCCAACCAACCACATTTGTGAATTCATGTACCTAGGTTTTCTTCCACAAACCTTCACATAAATTAGTGTGTGGATGAATGACATTAGACATCTGTTTTGAGGACTTGCTTTTTGTAAATTGTAAAGTTGGGATTTTTGGGGGTTTTTCTATATAACAATGGGACTTAAAAAAAACACCCCAAACCCAAAACAGAAAACCTATTGAGCAGAGAAGAACTCTGCACTGGACATGTGAAAGCCAGTAAGAAAGATCACTTATACGGTGCAACTTCAATTTAAACTTCGCTGAGGTTTGCTCAATTCCTGTCCGTAAATTAAGATTTTGTTTAGAAAAGGCTGTTCTGAGTCACTGTGCACATCTACTGGGTCATGAGTCCTGAGAGGAAATGTACCACAAATCAGTGCATCCCTTCAGCTGCAAAACTGAACTAGCTAGAAAAGCTCAGACAGGTTACAGTAATGGTGTCTGTCTGAAAGACAGTCTCCAAGTGGGATAAAGCACAGGATTGCAAAACTGCGGGTGCCAAGCCTGGCACTTACAGCAGTGCCCACAGAAAGACAGGCTGCACATCTGAGTTGTGACACTCATCTTTCCAACATGCTTAGAGGATGGTGACCAGCTCAGTGCAGAAAAAAGGTACAAGCTTAGAGGAAAGGAGAATTATTCTCCCAAAGAAGTAAGTGGGGGAAAGTTGTAATTATCCCTGTCTGGAATCTGGGATGTTGTGGTTAGTATCCCTGTTCTCGTCAATAGTTCAATGAATTTCCAGTGGCCACAAACAGTCAGGACTTCAGTTTTATATTCCATACTCTAGAAACACATTTGGACACTGGCTCAACAGTGACTCAGTGGGCAAGGTGCCGTTTACTGAATCACAAATACCACTTCCTGCGGGACTGTTTCTGCTTGCAGTATTTTGAAGGAGTGCTTGGCTGGTTAGCTGAGAATCAACCTCCCAACTTCAGACAACAAAGTTGCAGAACAAATGCAGTTTGCTTAGTATTTGAAAATAATACACTGTTCCATCCCACAGACTTTCAATGAGGTTATTCAAATGCATTTCATACATGTTATATGATATTATTTGACTTAGGAAGATAAAATAATTTCTTCCAAATGAAAAAGCAGAAGCATGTCTACCTGCTTTTCTTGCTTTGTGTCTTTCTTCAATGGCACTGCAAAGCACGTCATTATCACAGAATGTGCATCTTGTTGAATAGGATAATTTGTCCTTATCAGGAAGTCATGATACTTAGAACTTTCTGAGAGAGTTGGATTTCCGTATCTTAGGCTAGACAACACTTTTAGAAACAGACAAAACCAAAACGAGCAACTCTTAGGTCACTGTAATATTACACATTTTAAAAACAAGTTAAGTCCTAGTGGGGGAATTTTACATGGTACTATTATCAAAAATTACACATGTAATTTCATGCGTATATTGCACATGACTGTTCCAGCTCATGAATTCATTGCTAAGTCTTTAGTCAATAATGTTGGTAAATGTACTTGTCTTTACAATATGCAAAAGAAAGACAGCAGTCTTTTCCTCTTCTGATAAGAGTGTTGGTTGCAAGTAGCTAAACAGTTAATAACTAGTGAGGATCAGTGAGTTTATCATGAGGTCATGCTTGCATGCCAGTGCTAACCACTTCTTCAGCTGCACAGGGGACAGCACAGCTGTTTCTGCAACCCAGTCAAGCCGAGGCACTCTCCTACAGTTTTGTGACTCTCCCGCTATGATTTCCATTAACAAAAGTTTTGGCAAGTTATGCTTATAAAAATGTTTGTCAAGTACTAGGAATATGCATAAAATAAAGCTGTAATCAGAAGTAATGGATGCTTCTGTCTAGATTTCTCATTGTTAGCCCAGCTGTAACTATTCTTATTTGAGAGCTTATTTGAAATACTTTATACTACTTGCATGCCTGCCAAAGCAGCCAATGTTTCACATCAAGTATCTGCTTTAACAGGTAGTAAGTCACTTCTCATTCTAAGTGACCAAAGATTTTATTAGTTTGGAGGTTCAATTAACTAGATTTTGGAAGAATGTTGTCCAAAAGGAGAGTAGTGGTATAAGAAGACAACTATATAAGCCTAATCATGAACTGCTAACAAATTTCTTTCTTTTGTGCACAAAGAACGGGGACATCATTTTGCTGGTAGAATAACACCACTGACCTTTCAGCCCATACCTGAACGATGAAAACCAGAACCGCTGGCAATCTTGAAAATCCAAATCAGAAATTCTCGGATGACGTAAGGCAGGCTGCCTATGTGCCAGGCACGAAGATCTGAACCATACCTTTGGCAGTTGATATCATTTTTAGCATATAAAGACAGCCCTAATAGATCCCTAACATTCACAGTATTCCTATATACTCAAAACTTCAGCTTCTAAGTAAGTTACTGTAGAATTTCCTACAGCCACAGTGCAACATGATGCTTCAGAAAATTAACCTGCTGTGGAATTAGGTTTCAGCAGAGGTAAGATGGGAATAATACTATACAAAAGCTCATGAGTTCACCGTTTCCTTCAGTCATTGCAGTCAGGCAAGCCATTTCAAGGCTTTGGAATAGAGTATCAGATAAGGATAGACTCCTGTTGTTAATCATCTGCTTAAAAGCAGTTCTTATAAGCAATAAACTCTGCTATTTTGTCAAGAAGTAAAATGAAAACACAATGTTGACTTGTAGCTAGTCAGCTTTCTGGCTCCTTGTCTTCCTATGACTTCTTCAAAAGAAGTGTTACTGTTGCTTTGAAAGGTAAATCTCATGTCAGAGTTCAGAGAACTATCCGTCAAATCAAAGCTGCCTCAGCACTCCTGAAGAGTCACAGCACCTGGTACTCCACTGGCTCTAATAGCTTTGGTCCACCTAACGTCTGAAGAAATCCTCTCCTAACATGAAAGTCACACCAGGTATTTAGGTATCTATTCTTATTTACACTTTTATGAAATTGCTGGAGAATTTCCGTGTGATTTATTAATAACCAAAACATAGTAATACTTTTGCCTTTTGAAGTGTCTGTACTACATAGACATCTACTAGAGCTTACATTTATATTTTTTATAGTTTTTTGAAGATACTTAAGCTAAAGTTTGCCTGTATGTCTAGTCTGAAGTTACTTAAACTGTTTCAAGTTATAATACTTCATATATGCTTGCACAGACTGGAATGTCACACGCTTAAACTGTGGTTTCCCTATGTTCCTTAAATAATTTTCTCTTTCCTCTTTTTTGGTATTTTCTCACTATTTTGAGGAATTGGTCTTCTCGGTACTTAACACAGGAAGGGAGAAAATATCAAGCATGCCTATAGAAGGCAACGCAGAGAAAGACAGAGGTCGAAGCATGCCAAATCATATTGCTCCAGAACTGAGAGCTGTGAAACCGTAACTGTGCAGCACTGCCAGTTTAATGAACCTCACTTTCAGGAATTATCTCATGTTAATGTAGTGACATGCTTTGAGGATCAAAGTAAACACCTCTGCCTGGCACTGAATACTATTGTGGAATCATCTATTAGCAGACTGTCAAAGACAAGATAAATTCCTTTTTCAGTATGAATCACACAGTGGGAAGAATGAAAGGCAGAGGAATAGCATTAATAACCTAAAACTACCTGAAACAAGTGACCTAGTAGCCTACATTGCCTTTATTGGAATTTAGCTTGAAAATCACCACTTTTATGGGTTTAATTTCCACATGTATCAAATTTAGGTACAGAAACCATTTTTTCTTGGTTGGTTAGGGATTTTTTTAAAGATGCTTGGCCTGGTTCAGAATGCCCGAAGTAGGTATTTGTTGTCCTTTTGTCTCATGACAGCACCTCTGAAACATCTAACATAAGATCCTATGGTATACAAGCTCATGCTTTTGTAGAACCATTGCACAACTGACATGCAGCACCTGCACTAGAATTTCCCTTTCCTTTCTTGATATGGTATTCCCTTACCATATCAAGTTATATGCTAAGAGCAGGGGTGTGACAAAAGAGCCAGCAGTAGTAGCACCCAGTTTTTGCAGTTACCCTGAAAGACTGGAATTCCAAGCTCTTGGCAGCCTCAGGCATGAATTTCTGGCTTTTACAGTAAAGAGGGTGGCCTAGAGCAGGAGCCACCCTCCACCTTTTCCTAAAGAGAACAAGACCCTGCAGAGAGAGAAATGGGAGCTCTATGAGGCTCAAGAGACAGGGAGTAAGTAGGTACCTTTCCAGGAAAAGCTGTTGCACTGGAACAGATGTTCAACAGTGAGCTTTTTGTATAACTTTGCGGATAGAAGAAAACATTGATGAGTTATTATGGGCTAAACACTGATCCCCATTACACCAGTAGAAACATGCTATGGAGTAACTGAGCTTATTGATGTGTATTTCAGAAGATTTAGGTATTTTGGTACCCAGACCTATTCCATTGAAATGAAGAGAATAGAAGCATCTCCCTAAGCTAGTTTCCTTTCAATAATATTCACTGCATCATAAGGTAATTTTAAGTAATATTCAGTACGGCATAATACAGTAGCCTAGGATTTGTCCTGACATTCCTTACTCCCACTGAGTAATGCTTATTCACAGAAGTTGTTCCATATAATGAATTGTGTTACATAGACTATATTAGAAATTTCCATTCATCTCAGGGGAATTCACATAGGCTGGCAAAAGCTTTCCTATTGGACTACAACATGAATGCTCATCACCAGGTGCCAGGAGGGAAAATCCAATTCTTTCCTATAGTCTGTCTTACTCTAACAATATCCCACCCTTTAGACCACTTGCAATTCCTTCCCATGTTGATTGCTTCAGTGCTCACCAAATACAAACTTAACAGCAGAGTTTGTCCTTCAGCTCCAGTTTAGGCTTCCTCCAGCTTTCCTCTGTCTGTTGCATGGAGTGGAAGCTATTCTCATGAGAACTGTTCAGAGGCAGAGAGCTCTGTCCTCATTCTCATGGGCTTGGGAGCTCCCTTTACACATCAGTGGCCATGTTCCACAGCTCTCTCCTTCATTGTCTCTCTTCACAATCTTCTAATTCAACATATCTTGCCTTGAAATGTCTCTCTCTTGGTTTCCTTTTCTCCTTCATTTAATATCTCACTTGGAAACACAGACTAATTTGCCATCTTTATGTGGGTGATATTACACCTCTATTGTAAACCCTGCTCACTCTGTCAAAGAGTAAATCTACACATCTCTCTGGTATCACCTTTATTAAAACCTTTCATAAGGTGAAACTCAACTGAGTTGTAACAGAGCTCCATCTTTCCTAGTCCTTCCAGGTCCAAACCCACTGCCCTCTACCATCACTGAAAGCAATGCAACTTTTCTGCCTGCCAGGAGCTTTAACAAATGTAATTCCACTTCTGTTGTCTACACTCAGAAAAGCTCCTGCAAAGGCTTCTCTTATGGAATTCTCTTTGATCAAGTCATCCCTTATCATCTGCCTGTTCTTCACTGAGTCAACCATACATAGTTTTTACTCTCGGAGCACTTCACGACCTATGCCCTCTAGCCCTATCCTCCCACATTCAACCTTTGGACTCCTGAATAACCTGTGTAGCCAATCTCCGCTGTCCACTTAATAACTTTTCTGATAGTAAGTCCAGGGATGGGTAAGCTGCTTTCAACCTTTTTCCGGCACAACTTTCATTTGCTACTGTGTTCTCCTTCCATTTCTGACAACTTAGTAACACTTCTTTCTTACCTTTCTCCTGGCTAAACCACGGCAATTTCTCAAAAGGCAAATGACACTTTACAGTGCCTCTTATCCCCCTCCCCTGCCACCTTCCACCCTGCCTTTCTGATCAGGACTACAAGAGTACTAGCACGCAGCCCAAGATGTTGAGCCTTACAGATTTGTTAGCAAGGACTCCTCCCTACACTTTGCCTTCTCTATCTCCCCTGTAAATCCCTGTCTCAATCACTGCTTGGTTCATAGAGACAAGTGAGCATGTTCCTGACACCTCTTAGAGAACAAAAGGAAGATACACTCACAAAGCTGTGTCCAAAACTCCCTATGGGGGAGGCTTTGTTGTATCTCAATTTGAGATATTTTGCTCAAAACCCACATACACTTCAGAAGAAATAAAACATTGCATTTCCAACAGTTCTAACCAAAATCACAGCTGGCACAAGTGGTCAGTATCGCAAAGAAAAAGCCATGGAGATAGAGGAGGGAGAAAGTATTTCTGCTTTCTGGCAGGAATACCCTTGGTGGTACTGATGATAGGTCACTGCATGCCAGAACCTCCCTCTGAAAGACTTTGTACAAGGATTTAAAAAAATAAAAAAATAAAAAAAGGCCTATTTTGCAAACAAAAAGTAGGTTTAAAAGTTGTGGGTTTTTTTTCCCCCCTGTTGTTCTTATCATATACAGGAAGGCTGTGCAATGTCTTTTTTGAGTGGTTTTTTTTCTGTCCATCAATAAAAGCTTCAACTGCCAGAGACAGGAGGAGTGCTAAACTTCTTTAGAGATGTATTTACTTAAACTCTATAAACTTTAAACAATAATCAGCAAACAAAGATTAGGGAATGTAGCACGGTGTCTATACTACAAGTAAGTTACAGGAAGCCATCTAGGAAAAGTAAAAGAAAGAAGACTGAAGCAAAAACATCTGAAGGAGTGGGAGGTGGAGAAAAGATAAAAACTATCATTAGAGCACCCAAGATACCTGCTATTATTAGATTAGCCAAGTTAATTCTATTTTCCCTTCCCTCTCAGCAGTTTCTTTATCAGGAAGAATGCTGTTGTTCAACAGCACCCAGGAAGCAGTTTATTTTTTCTCCTTAAAACTCTTTTCCCTCTGAGTTGTTTAACAGCTGTTCACTTGCAAGGCTATTGAGCCTCTCTCTGACACACTGAGTGGTGCTGCACTATGGACTCTCTACACTCCCATCTTTCTGCCTCTGGTATCCTTTTCCCTAAGCTGTAAATTCACAGAGGTGTCTTTTTAATTCAGAGCTTTTTCAGTACTTCATAGAACCGTCCATGACTAATGTCATTAATGATTATGATTCATAACCATTCAATCGTAGCTTCAATGATTATGATTACAGAGTTATTTTTCTGTAGCTTGCATTTATTTAGACAATTATTGCTTTAGAAATGTATAGCTGGATATTTACAGTCAAAACAATCCTGCATTTAAGGGTTGTAGTGCAATATACAAGTGATCTGCATCTCTGGTGAGCAGCAAGGGATACACTCAGCCCAGTTACATCCCTCTGGGCAGACAAGGCTCTCTGTCACTGATCCTTCACCCCTGGATTCTACCTGAGAGGTGTGCAAGACATAGAGAACATGCTAAACTGATTACTCTCTGGAGGCCAAGCTGATAAGAGCAGGTAGTGTCACACCCTATAGAGAGCAGGAACCAATTAACTGTCTCTCTACTCAGACATGTGTTATGTCTGCTTGACAGAGTGGTCTGTAAAATCAATGCTTCCTTCCCTGTAGGTAGGAACTGACTGTGTTAGTTTAGGTATTTCTCTTCCTTCATAAACAGGAAAGCCAAAGACAAAGGAGGAAGGAGTAGAATCCTAAATGATCTTCCCAGGCAGCATTTCACAGATAAGCAGTGCAAATTTTCTTGCCTGGGCTGTCCTGCACAGGGGGTTAAGGTGCACTGCTTCCCTGGTTACGCCATCACTGGGATACAGCATGCAGAACTCATCCCTTCAAATTTGCTTTCTTCCCAGTTCTTAGCAAATCTCTTGTTCTTCAGAAGTCTGCCAACTGATGTCCTCTCAGTTTGCTTCATTCCACATCCTGTGGAATGTGAATTTGATTGACTGACGCACTGCAGAAATAATAGTCCAAGCCAGCTGTTTCTGTAAATTTCCAGTGTTAGATTTCAATGTGGTATTCCAGATCAGTAAATGGCAAGCAGACATAGGATTTTGGAAAATATCCCACTTCAGAACTGAAAAATCACCAAAAGAATCACAGCTTAATCCCTAAAAACCCATTAATTACTTTCTGCCTTCTAGCTTCAGACTCAGAAGTCATCTTTTCTAGGCTTCCCCCAGTGCTACAAGCAATGAGAAATTAAAGACAGGCCTAGACATAACTGCAAACATAATCCAAAGCTATTTAGGATCTTGATGCTACATTTGTAGCTCAGACTAATCTTTGCTTTAGTTATCAGCTGTCTCAACTGAGCAATTCCAACAAACTTCGAAAGAGATTAGCAATGTTCATCATCAGTGGATTTTCATAAATGCACAATGAGATACAGAGTACAGTTTAAAAGCAGGTGCACAACAAGCTCATGAAGAAATCCTTAGATGTGAGCAGTGCTATTCAAAAAAATATTCATATCCGGACAGCTCACTGAAACAACAACACATTGTATACAAAAAAAGAACACTCGTCAACTAGCTGCTTTCTACGCATGAATGAAATGGGCCCAGCAACAGGGGATTTCACAGGTGCTCGATGTGCTCAGCCTGTACCTACAATCAGCTTCTAGCACGCTCAGTCTCTTTGCAGAATGCAGCTGGAGTATCCAGCAAAACCACATTTGGGAGGGATTGTATTGTTTTAAAGCTTCAACCACATTCTCTCCCAGTGTAATAAAATAGCTCAGCCAAGAAGAGTTCATGGCTTATTGTGACTGAAGCAAGTTTTCAAGGTTTTGATTACACTGGCTTAATCCAACGATAAAGGCTGGCTATTTCTGCTGCACACAAAGCAACAAGTAGCATCAATAAGCATCTGGAGAGAGTCCAGTAGCCCTCAACTGATACTTTGTGCTACTTCTACGCACACAGATAACACAGATAAAGGAAAACCAGTAGGCAGCAAGGAAAAGGAACAAAAATTTAAATAAACAAAGAAACCTGAATAGCTGAATTATACCTAAAGGAAATGAGATCACCATTTGCTTCAGATTCTAACCACAAACAACTGACAAGTAATCAAGAGTCATTAGAGTAGAAGAATTTTTATGAATCACATTTGACTTAAAATCAGCTACTCTGGAAATTCCTGGGACTCATACAAACTGTCATTTGAGAGAATAAGATTAAAGAGTGAGCTGTGTATTTTTAACTTTATGAAAGTTGGTAATGTAACATTCGAAATCTGTTGGTTTATTCAGTCATATCTGTTATTATCTCAAGAGCTAGAAGTAAACTGACTAAAAAAATTAACTTGCCTACTATCAAAAGAAGATTATAAAATGTTTTACTGTAAAAGTGCCCGTGTTTTTAAAGGTGACACTAGAGCATTCTAAAACAACTTCATACTGGAAAATTTCCCTTAAACTTGTATCTCATGACTGCCTTGAAACCCTTTCTGCCGTAATACAAAATCTACTGTAACCCAATACTCTTTGGTTTTTAAGGTGCCTTCCAGTACACAAAGCAGTTGTGAATATAGCTATATTTGTTATATTCTATACCCATAGACAGGGCTGCTTAATTCAGTGATAAGCTATTTTCTTTATATAAACAAAACAACAAACTTATCATTACAGAGATGACAAGTCATGTCAAAAGGATCTAGGTGTTTTCTTAGCTTTTGTATTCTTAATCACTAACTAAACACTGAATGTGAGGCTTAACAATGCTCTATCATGTGAGATGAGAGGTTTAGGCATACATAACTGCTCATACACAAATGAGACCTCTCTATTCTTAATGCACTTTGAGTAAAGAGGACTTGCAAATGATTTTTCTATTTCAAGGGAAGCCATGTTGGCAAAACAGGCATTTTACTAGTCAAAGGACTAATTCTGATATTATTTATATATGATACAAACTAGAAGGTCCTCCACACAACTATCAGGCTTAAGGCAATATAAAGCCTCAGGTATATTTGAGCTATGACTCTGAAATTGCCTGGGACAGAAGGGGCTGCTTCCCCTCCTCTGACCACCACTACCTTCAGCCAGGGCTTGCAGAAGTGCCTGCTCACAGAGCCAGGATTTCAGGTTTAGGGCAGATTTCTAAGCATGATTGTACCCTTAAGCACGTGGAGATTCCTATTAGGCTGGTGAGAGTCCCTGGCTGAGAAAATTCAGTGTGGAGTATCAGGGTATAACAGTAAGGGAAATTTTCCCTGATAGAACAGCACTTCTGTAGCAGTTCTTTTTACTGATATTTACTTAACTCTCCATTAATTGTGTGGTGGATGGTATTTCTCTTTAGTTTCAATACTTTATCATCAGCTGTGAAAATAAACACTGAAACTAATAAAGCCTCCACCCTGGCAATTTCTGCAAAGCTCACAATCCCTTTCAGCCCACCACCATAAGATAAAGCCCCCATATTTCTTTAAGAGGGTCAGTGTCCTCATCGAGTTGGAATGGAATGTTATGTTTTCTAAATTTGCTAAATTTTCTAAATCAGGCTGGCCTATTCATCTAAAACATTCAAGTTACTTCAACTACAAATTAAAAGAATCAGCAAGATTTTTATCAACAACTGAAAACTAAATTGGAGAATCACAGTAAGACATGAACTGCCTGACTGCGGGTCTGATCCTAGTAGCTTTTTGAGGTTCACAGACTTGGATCATATGAGCAGCTCATAATAGGTATATACATTTTCTCTAGCCTGTGCTATAATCCATGTGCAGACAAAAGAAATTTATAAAGCCCTGTCATAAACAGCCCTGACCATACAAATGTGAGAATGACTTTAGATTTTGTGACTTGCATTTTCTTGCTTATGTGCTATGCTCCTGCTAAGCAGGCCAACTGTCTTCTACAAGGTCACTTATACCACTTCCTATAGCGCCTCTCCTTTCTTCAGAAGTATTTCCCTCTTCCACCCTGCCCACAACTACACCAAATTCAGATAAGAAATCAAAGTGATGAAACCACAGACATGTATAAGGAAAAAGATTTAACCAGTGGAAAGTAGAAAGTGGCTCTCAAAATGCAAAACTCGTTCATGGGTCTGTACAAGAGTTTCTCTCTTAAGCCCTATGGCTTGTCATTAAGCAGTGTCTACTGGGCAAATAAGTTCCATTGAGAGTCTTTCACTAGGCATTTCATTTTGTTCATTGTTCTTCCCAAACAACTTTGATTTTGAGTTACAAAGACCTTTTCCTCTGTTCTATCATGATCTTACTCTGGAGAGAGAACATGTGCTGCAACGGGGTCCTTCTAAACTCTCATGACATGTGGTAATGAACAAATTCTGGTCCTGAAGCTACCAAAAGTCCCTTGGTAACAGAACTGGTCCTGTTTCACCCCTCCTACTCCCTGGGTCTGTGCATTTCCTACCTGTGCAGGCAGGTCCAGATTTGGGGTCAGGCAGAGGTCTTGCCAGAGCTGCCAGGCTACAGATTTTCCAAGGTCTCTGCCTTAAGGCAGGGCACATAAAAGTGTCCAAGTGTTTATTTCACCTGAAACCTCATTTCAGAACTTATTGTGCCAGCCATCAGCCAGCTCAGTGAATTCAGGCAATGGAAATTCTCTCATCCATTTCTGCTTCCCTGAGAGTCACTTAATGCTCCTAAGAGATCATGCAGCCTTGTTTGCTGTAAGATTACTTTCAGTATCAAAGAAAACTCATTTACAGGCAGCTTGGATATCTCTCTGCTAAACCATAGTTTCAGTTCAATCATTCCCCTATGCAGGTGCAAATATTGAGACCAAGGGAGTTTGATGACACTAAAGGGGTACTAGAAACATGTCAGAGTTTCTGATCAATAACTGTTACCAGTCTGATTGAAACAATGTGACACCACAGCCCAGGTCACTTCTCCTGGTGGCCTTTTAGATACATTTCATTATTGAGAATAAAGTAATACAGTATTTCAGAAAACTCTAAGTATATGACAAATAGTAGAAAAAGGGATTTTGAATCTTTCTGTATCTTGTGCCAGAGTGAAGACAACAAAAGTTTTGGGTTCTTGGACCTGGGAAACAAGTATGAACCTTCAAGTTTTAGGGGGAAAACGAGGAACAGGGGAGATCTATGCAGCTTGGTCACAAGTATTAGGAAAAGACCATTCCTCACACTTCTACAGCACTTCTGAGGGAACAACAAATGTGAAAAGGGAAACCCAGATGCTCTAAGGTTGACTCTTTTTCCAGAAAGAGTTTGAGGAAGTGACCAGGTCCTAGCACCTCTTCCTTGGGGTCATGGCGGAAGAAGAAGAGGAGCTGTCCAGCCCCGAGGAACCCTCTTCTTCCTGACACCTTGTCCCTTCCCTGCTCAATCAAACCATGACCCATTTCTTCATTTATTATGTGTAAAGTTGCTGTATTAAAATTCAAGAGTAAATGTTACAGGCTGCTATTAAAATCTGGATTATTCCCCTACTCAGAATTTATTCCCTAGCGTAAATTTGCCCCACAGCTATTGCTCTAAAGTAGAGAGAGTGCCATGAGGATTCTACCTTGATATTTTCTTCCCTGTTTCTTAGAGGATCTAATTGTAATGCTTATATATTCAGTCATTACAGAGAGAGAGAAAAAATATTCTCCTAACATTGAGAAAGATTTGTTCCTTACCTATGTTCATTTTTGAGCTTCCAGCTTGAGCTGTTTCTCTTGACTCAGTTCCTCTCATTCAGTGAAGTGAATTCAGCATGCTTTCAATAGAGGTCTGTTCTGACATGGGCTTGAAGGTCTGAACGGAAAGGAATGGAGAATGTAAATGGCCAGCACTCAAATAAAGCTATGGTTATACTACAGACTTGACATAAATAGAATAGAATCATAGAATGGTTTGAGTTGGAAGGGACCTTAAGGCTCATCCAGTTCCAACTCCCCTCCCATGGCAGGGACACCTTCCACTAGACCAGGTTGCTCAAAGCCTCATCCAGCCTGGCCTTGAACACTGCTGGGGATGGGGCATCCATAACTTCTTTGGGCAACCTGTGCCAGTGTCTCATCGCTCTCATAGTATGTAGCTTCTTCCTTACATCTAATCTAAATCTACATTCTTTCAGTTTAAAGCCACTACCCCTTGTCGTACCCTTGCATGATAAAAGGTGGGGAGGGAAGAAGAAAACTGAGCCATGCTCGCACCAGTGAAGCTAGATATCAAACACAGAAGGGTGGTCTCCTTAAGCTCTGAATTGTCCAGTTATGAAAACATTCATCTTGAGAGAAATACAGGTCAAAACCTGCTCTGGCCCAGCCTCTTAAGAAACAGCTCTTCATCAGCTACACAGCCTATGAAGGCGTGCCTCAGGTTAGCCACCTGCACTACCTGAAGCTAAATTTTATGAATATACCCACAAATACTGAGCACTGATTGGCTGTTATTGACTGCATTGCTACACCATCACAGGATAATGCGAAAAATCACATTTGACTGAGCCTGCATTCTTAGATAGACACCTGTCAATTCTCCATCCACCGCTTATGAAATCACCCCATTTTGAATATTTTTTGGAAGACAGAAATTATGGGAAAGCCATGACCAATTTCTTGGGAGCAAAAGATTGCTCAGAGCCAAGGGAGCTGTAAGCAGATTTGGAGAAGATGAGTTCAGCCCCGGCTGTGACCCAGTGTCCTAATAGATTCCAGCTGGCAGGAGGAATGCTTTGCACACCCCAAATGCTCTGTGTTTCAGCTGGCAGCAGCTCTGAAAACACATTCAGTCCCTCCAGCGCAGCGCACATTCTGGGCCAATACCCCCTCCCAGTGGGCTATGCTTAACCCACACCTGAATCAACGTAATCCTCTAGCCATCACTAAATCATCTGTACTTCTCTCATTATGGGTAGCCCTACATGAATAAAATACACCACCCTTGTTCGTATCTCTGGGCATGTTTCAACACAAGTTATTTTTCTCATAGCTGTCACTCACATCTCTCTTTTAATACCTCTAAGTATTGCTGGCCGCCGCGGGGCAGCCCCTTACTGAACGATAACTCCCAACAAAGCTCTTTGTTCTCCCCCGCCCCCCGAAACCAAACGAGCGGCATTTAAAATTCCCCCCTTGAGTC
>NW_009942978.1:12151-16489 GCF_000696875.1 Nestor notabilis | reverse complement strand
AGGGGGACAAGGCCTTGCCCGTTTGCTGAGCTCTGTCCCCGAGAGCTCCTGGGCGCTCGCCTGCCGGGCACTGCGCTGGTTTGTTCTGCCCTTCCCCGGTGCCTGGGCAGCCTGCGGCAGCGGGCCGGGCCTGCGACCCGCATTCGAGGGGAGCCTTGGATTACACGAGGTGTCTCATGGCCGAGCCAGCGCGAAGACAGGGACCCTCCTCTTCAAGACTTTATAATGTTTCAGTCAAAGTCAGTGGCAAAGCTATTTTGGGAAAAAAATCAGCCCTTATTCTCGTAATTACTCTATTGCTGGCTAGCTGGCACTGGGGCTGCCTTTCGGTAAAAGGAGGAGGATGACCCTGACTCTACTTACTTCGCTTGAAAAGGGATCTGAGTTGCCTGTTGTGAATTTTGGAGTTCCCTTCTTGTCCATTGGAGAAAAGCAATAAATTCACTTTAGAAAAAAGGATACCTTTTTTCGTTTGTTTTTTAACAAAGATTTAAATGTTTACATTTAATAAGCCCAGCTGTTTAATCTCTGTAGGCAGAGTAGTTATGAATGGTAGTCGTTCTTTTTTGCTGTGAGGAATGAGTGGTGGTCCTTCAATTTTGTTTTGAGCTAAACTTGCAGCAGACGTTGGCTAGAAATGGGTCAGGCAGTCGCTGAAGTGAACAGTTGGCTACATTTGTGCTAACTCTAGTCTTTTTGGGGTTTGCCAGAGGAAAAAGAATTCTAATTTCTATCAATCTAAATTGCGCTGGGCAGCATTATCAGCTGGAAAGACCCCTCTGATTTGACAGGCCCCACTGTATGATGATTAATTACTACTCAGCTTCATTGGACTTTTCTAATTTCCTTTTGCCACTAGCTGTAGGCAACAAGCGATAAGTACTGCTCTTATTATTTTGTGCAAAGGAAAATGTCTATTACTGCTCTGTCCTACAAGTAATCAGAATAAAAAGACAGCTGATCGGAAAACCCGTGAGGATCATTCTGTCTTTATTTATCCTACCCTTGCTTTATTCCTGTGCTGCTTCTACACAGAAGTTGTTTTATACAGTTGCCTGTCAAAATAAGAAGATAAAATCATAAGCTCTATCAAAGTAGTTGACATTTTGAAATTTGTATAATGATTTCATGGGAATTAATCCTCAATCTCCAAATAAATCCTCCTCAAAATGCTAATATAACGAGGAGTCTTATACCACAGAATGTAAAACAATTCTTAATCTTCCCTTTCTATTTTGCCATAAATTTATTATATTAGAAGGCTGCCGTGTTGAAAAAAATCACATCATTATCACCAAATGCAAGAAGAGTAAGTACTTTATATAACATGTTATAATAATGATTTTTCTGAGACACAAGATGCTCTCAAGTATACCAAGAAGAAGCAGTATTGCTAAGAACTTGTCAAGGACTTCACTGTTGAACAGAAAAATCAAAGCTTGCAAGTTTTATATCTTTGTTTTTAATGAATCTTCTCAAATCATTAGTCAACTTTCAGTGAATTAAATCTCGAAGAGTCATCCATGTTGCTTCTGTCTGTACTGTACACATTTAGAAGATGCTACAGAATTTACTTTCACAGTGATGACACTAAGTGCATACTGAGTAACAGCGAAGCATGTCTGCACAGTGCATGGGAATGCTGTGCCAGGATGAAGGAGTGTATGACTGTAGTAGTTACGTGCTGTCTGCACAAATTACCTGAAGATACAGCTTCTTAGCTGTAGGCTTGGCATTTGGTGCTGCAGTTTCAGCTTAAAGGCTGACTCAGTCACATCTGACAGGGATGTATGTCCTTATCTGCAGCAGATCTGTTTTTGGAATGTTTCCACATTTAGGGGTTTAGGAATAAATGGAAATTATGAACCTAAAAGTCTGCGTCATGTTAGAAAAGGGGTTTTTCTAAGCTGTTTCAGATGCTTCTGAATGTTAACTGTGCTTTTTCAACCTTGGAGACTTCTGTGAAAGGGTAGAATACTGGTACACAAGCAAAAGCACTTGAAAAGTCTTTCAGGGAATTGTATTTGTCTTGTTCCAGTAAGATTTGTTGTTCTAGCTGATTCAAAAATGTTTGTTTTGTTCAGGTCCTTCCTGCTTTTTGTGCATGTAGTTAGAATTTCAGGTATTTGCATGACCTTAATCAGATTTGTGCAGCTACCACAACAGTGATGGTTGGGGGATGTATGTGAAGCTGCAGTTGTTTGGGGGTTTTTTTGGTTCTGTTTCTGAACTGAAATGGAAGATATTAGCAAGATTCCTCCCTTCAAAAAAAAAAAAAAAAAAAAAATATTAGAAACTAGTTGGCTTGGGGCCTGAAGTGGTGGGGGAGGAGATATTTCCTATCTTGAAATGTCTCCCATCAGGAGCACACAGCACTTATCAGCCCATCCTTTCTGAGGATGTAAATTCCAGGCCTACTGCAGTCTTTGTAAATATGGATGGCCTTTGTGTGAAAGATGTATACTGCTAGCAAGGGGGAGAGAGAAGGGATATTTGCATGCAACTTTCACATCTGCTACTGAACCCAAGAGGCTGATTAGTATCTGCATTCCTTTCCCCAAATAAACAGAGAACCAAATGGCTTGCAGATCTGAAACTCCTTTCCTCAATCCAAAGCCTTCTCTATCCTCTTCCTTAGCTGTCTGCAGGGTAAGATTCAGTGACTGGTGAAGAGACCACAGGTGCCACTTACGGCTTCTTTTCCATGGTCACAGCAGGAAGGGAGAGGAACTGAGCTCCTCGGGATAGAAAACCTGGGAAATTATTTCAAGGTGGCTTCCTGACCACTGAAAACAAGACAGCTTGGCTAGCACATGCTCAGCATATCTCTAATTCACATCACATGATTCAGAATATTGTGTAGCGTGTTTTTTTTCACAGCTGTAATTACTTTTATTTTTGTTTTGCAGCCAACAAAAGTAAATGTATTGGCACTGTATGGGCAACATAGCTGCCAGTGCTGTTTTGCTGTTTTGCTTGACACGAACACAGCGTTGTTATTCACAATAAAGCACTTGTGATATTGTTTTCAGACTGGTAGCATTACTTTAATAGTTAGGGACTTCATGCAGTTAATCTAAACTGACTGGATTATATTCTGTCATCCCACTTTATCCCTTTAAGGATCTGGTGGTTATTGTTCTTTTGGTTTAGGGTAGCTCACCCTCAATGGGAGGGAACAAGGAGCTGAGTGTTTCATTTGAGGAAAGTATTGTAGTTCAGACCACTGCCTTGCAGTGGAAAATAGCTCCTGAGTATGTCCATTGAAAGCATTTCCTAATTACATAGTCTTGCTGGTAGCAAATCAGAGGTTAATGAGTATCTCAACAGGTATTGTGAAGCTCTTTAGTTGCTACTGTTTCTAGTGGAAATACTGTATACACTACTGGGTTGCAGTACAAAGACTATAGCATACTCATCCAGCAACTGTAATTATGGTATCCTGTTCCATCATTGTAATCTGAATAGGACAGCATATTTAGAGTTTGTTCATTCATTTAAAACAGTAATAACTACTTTGTAGAGATCTGGATGGCTCAGGTACATCTATATGCACTAAAGAGCACTTATCTTGGGGTCAACAACTATTAAGCAACCTAGCTTCTTTTAGTAAGTAAAATGTAATATTCATATACTGTTGACAGGCACAATTTTTCTCCTGTATTTGTGTGGTTTTGTTTTGCAATTTGTATCTTTTTATATCTCAACGATGCATAGGTGAGTTCCTGAGAAGTGTCCAAAAGCGACACCAAGCACAGTGATAACAAGGCAGGCAAAATTTCTGCATCCCTTTGACAAAAGGGTCTACCCCAAGTACTAACAAGGGGGTGGGAAGGAAGTGGGCTGCTGTCCCTCTCACCTAACATGGGCCTGCAGCTGTACAAAGGGAGATGGGCTGCTTTAATAGTTCATAGAACTCCAGGGAGCATCATGCCTCCCCTCAGCACGGTCTTGTGATTCACCTGCTGTAAGTTGGTCGTGGCACCACCAGTAACTGCTACAGCTGCTACTGAAGCTTCCTCTTTAGGTGCAGCAATGAGTTCATAGTGTCCAAGGTCACACTGTAAGTCTGTGTCAGAAATAAGAAAAAGAAGGTAGACTTCATTCCTGGTGATACCTTTCAGGCTTCTTTGCTGTTCTAACAATTAATATTTGAATAGATTAAAAAAGGTACTCCTTCGCTACATATTAAAGTAGGTCTTCCAGCTTTCTAGGGTATTGCTTCTACTTTTCTACACTGCTGTTTACCACAGACCTTGTTTTCATGCTGAGCAGTATTTATTGTTGCTGTCATAGTGTGTGTTGTAATGTTTGCCTTATCAATGCAAAGTGATACAA
>NW_009942978.1:0-12127 GCF_000696875.1 Nestor notabilis | reverse complement strand
AAGAAAATGGAAACAGTCTCTGGGTAGGTGTTGGAGAAAAAGGAATTCCCAATATCATTATTTTTTTGAAATGAATTAATTTTGAAATACAGAATAATTCAGTAAACCTAATATTTTTGTCAGATACAAGCCAGGTAATTATAGTATAGAGTTTATTAATTTAATTTGGAATAATTTAGAAAGTGAAATATATAATGCTGCAACTGCTTTGTTCTTTTTCTAATAAAAAGTGGGAGCTTTTGAGTGTTATTAGACTGAGATAAGACAGGCTTCAGTATAGCACAATTTTGTATGTCTGAACTAGCAAAAGCCTTTGAAGTCCTGTGAATCTTTCTGCTTGTTAATTCTTCCATTTGTTTGATTTTTGGTACAAAGAAAATGAAAGAATATGATGAGATTATGGCATTTTAAGTCAATATTTATTAAAAAATCAATCTCGATGAAAATCTGCCCATCCCTCTAATTAGATGAGGCAACTTGAGGTTGATTTTTAATTGCAAAAGTAATTACATGGAGCAGATAGCCAGTGACATTTGATTATCTAGGTGATTGATTAAAAAGCCTAGCTCACAGAGCAGATTGTCAGCCAGGGGAATAGAGACAAAAGAGCAAATTAAAAAAGTTGTCCTGTTAGTAATCACAAAATTCAAGGATGAAATTACACAGCTAAACACCTCCAATCCACGTCATCTTCATCACTCAAATGTCTGCAGCATGCCTGAGCTCAAAAAGCAGCAATAAAAAAATGGATTACTTTTAAAAGGAAGAAGTATTCCAGAAATATAAAAATGAAAGAGCAAAAGCACTGCTGAGAATAGGGACTTCAGCCACGCAAGCAAAGAAATAAAAATTTCTCTTAATTGTGACAGAGTTAGTATTCCCTGTGCTCTTATGAAAGCTCATTAAAACCAAGCAGGGTTAGTCAAATTAAATACGTTCAGTAACAAAATGTATTTTTAGTGACAAATCTTTATTTAAGAATCTTGTCTGGATTATCCCTTCCTCCTCCAATATATGTATTTTAGAGTGGATATTAATTTAGTTTTCTAATACTTCAGATTTCTTTAATGTTATTTTAACTGATTTCAGTCTCTAACTGGAATGGGTACCACCAATGCCTTTCAGCAAAGGATGTTATAAAATGTTAGTGAAATTCATGTATAAGGTAATGTGAATAAAGCAGGAAACAGCAGGAGAATTATGTTTGCTTATAACTATCCCACTTTATTTTTTATTTTATGATGCTCACCTCTTTGTGCTGTGCTGTTCTTGTAAGTTGGTCCAATGAGTTAATGAGCTATAAATCCTAAATTGTAACACAGATCCTTAAAACAGAAGGTTTGATGCCTGTAGCACGATGTACATCGTGCTTCCATTGACTCTGGAGCTTTAGACCAAGTCCAGTGTATGCCTGGTTTGGTTTTGTTTTGTTTGGCTTTTTTACCATGACAAAGTGTGCTTTATCTGAATGATCAGATTGTTTTGGCCAACTAGTCTTTGGCAGAACCTCCCTCCCAGCCCCAATCAGCTCGGTATGTTATTTAAGCCAGGAACTCATTCATGAAAAATAGTTGTATTTACTGAAACATCACATGAATTCTTGATACCACTTTTCTGTCATTCGAACAAGTGTCTGTCATTTTCTATACCACAGATACCTGAAAAGTGATGCAATAGCAAGGGGTGAGATTGAACAGCAATTATTCTTTAATTGAAACCAGAAATACATGCACTGTAGTATTATAATCTATGTTATTACACTAAAACAACCCAGAAAAGAGGAGAAAGGCAGTTGAATTGTTGTAACCATCCCATCCAGGGTCAGTGAATATAAAGCCTGTCAGCCATTAGAGTCCTTCAGAGCTCAAGTGCAGCTGTTATCAACTGGTACCAACTGCTGGATTTAACATTGTGGGTGTCAGCATCAGGCCCTTCAATCTGCTATCTAGCAGTCATTCAGTGAAATCTTTGTGATATAGTTACTAATTCCATGGAAATAACCTGGTTTTCTTCTTCGGTAGTCGTGTCATTGAGGAAAGGAAATAGTTACCGGACTGTTGGATTTGTTAAATGCCAGCTCTGTATTGTTCTTTTATGAGGCTCTATTATCTGTCACCCATCAAAATGTACTCTGACAGAGTAAAAAAATACAACTGATTAAAGGTGCTTCTTGCATATTACAACACTCTGTAGTTTTCCAGGTTCTTGATAGGCCTTTTGCATAAAAACACGTGAACACAGAAACATAGACGGGTATAGGCCTTGGTGTGTTCCTAGCTGCCTGATTTTAAAAAATAAAACAAAAATTAGAAAATAAAAAATGCAGGGAATGCAAATTAATTAAGAATGAGAGGGTCAAGTCAGTTTTGGAAATGTGTAATTGGCAACCTCAAGAGAACAATTTGAGTAGAGTATTGCCGTAGAAAATCACTATCCATTTTCAGTACAACAAACTGCGTAAGGGTTAGTTGGGTAGTTACAACAGTTATCTTTGTTTCTGCATTTTGAGGAGGTGGGGTGAAGGCAGCAGAAAGACTCTTCTACAAAAGTAACTGCTTATTTGATTAACAAACACAATGTTGAAAAGTTTACAGATTTTGGTAATTTTAAAGCTTTCTGTGAACGGTCTCATCTCCCTGTTACTTTTGAGACTCAAATCAAAATCACTCAATCTTGAATATTGCAGCTTTGCGAAGTATAATACTAATACCACTATTTATAATGTTTACAGTTTGTGTATAATTTTAGAGACAGTGTCTTTGCAATATTCTTCACATGATTGTATTCACAATTGTCTCATTTTCTCACATGGAAGATACTTCACAAAAATGGACTCTTGCGTTGTATGGACATGGAACTCTCATCCCAGTATTCCAGAATAGCTGCTTTGGGTGATCTAATGTCTGTGATTTTGCTGATCAGTTTTCAGTCCTCCTCAGTCTGAGTACCTCTATTTTTGCCTTTGCTGGCATTAAACAAGAAATTCAGATGTTGGTAATTAACTGGAGTTCCCCTGCTGCCAGCCCAAATTCAGTTCCAAAAAGCCCTGTATATTGCTACTTCTGCATTTGTTAACAATGTCCAGACAACAGGTCTGCAATTAGATTCCCATCTGTTAGGTTGAGCGTTTAGCATAGCCAATGGATGCAAATGAACTTGGGTCCCTCAATGGAGTGGATCCCTAACTAGCAGTATTATATTTGAAAAGAAATTTAGCAGTAAATGACAGGGAAGGAGATGAGGCTTTTAATAATACAGCAGCTCTAAAATGTTTAAATTGAAACAACAAAATACTGTTCATACATATGATGGTTGTTCTAACAAATCTAAAAGATATATCCAGATATTCCACTGTTTTCACAGTGTCTTGAATGCCGCATTAGACTGGGGGGGAAGAGTGTGAACTTTGGGTATAGCGCTTACTGCATAAAGTAATGCTGTGTGATTATATAAATTTTAGAATTCTACACCAAGCATTGTTTGAGTGTCTTAAAAGAATGCTTCAAAATATTAAATATTTTCACAAGATAAAATGGAAAAGGTAGAGAGATACATTTTTAGAAATTCTTGTGTCTAATCTCAAACTGCAATTCTGTATCAGTTCTAACAGTGTTACAATAAGGGATAATCCTACCAAGTCCATAGGCTGTGTGTTGGAGGATTAGCTAAATCTTGCATATTTAAGTGTTTCATTTTCTACTGGAATGTCTATAAAATAGACAGTAAAACCCACTTAAAGTAATACCTGTTGAAGGGCTAAAACACTAAGGAAAAACCTCTGTGCAAACTCAGATTTTCTTGAAGTATTCATTGTATTACTCTTTTGCCTTTCCAGAATTTGCAGGTGAAAAAGTAAACTATATAGTACATTAATATAGAGTTAAAAAGGCTTTTTTCTTATGCATTAAAAATGTAATAATTTGGGTGTAAACCAAGTTAATATGTTTATATTAAACTTCAAATAATATTCATAGCTTAGAATAAAATTGTAAACTAATAGTAAAAGATGCATTTCCAAAGTAAAACTTACAATTATTTTGGTGCTTACTAAAAGGAGAGAATATTTCTACATTGTAAAACCAGGGTGATGGGTTTGGGTGGAGTTTATTATGTGCAGAGTTCAAATTTACAAAGGTGAGTTTTTATTGTGGCTTCTTTATTCTCTTCGGTAGTGGTAATGAGCATGTGAAATTGTGTTGTGACTTGTTTCAGCAAGAGTTTTGTCATACTCGTTCATGGGATCTGGACTGCACCCCATGTTTTGTAGCAGAGCAAACACCAGGGTGACAGAGAGAATCCCAAGTATGCCAAAACAATTGCCAACATTACAATTTAAGTAAAAAAATATTATTTCTGAGTTTGTTCTACCTGCCAGATGAGACAGTTCATGCTCCCAGCATCTGTACATCCGTGGCAGATAAGGGAGTGAGCACAGAGCACCAGCCTGGCAGAGTGGAAATGGGAGTATTCGAATGCCATATTCTCAGTGGGTAACAATGCGCTCACCACTGGTTGCACCAATGAAACATATTGTTGCTTCAGAAAGTAACTTAGGTTTCCTAGTATACAGAAGTTACAAGAAATCAGAATGTCCCGTTGGTTCACAGTTAGAGCTTTACATTACCAGGCAACTCCACTAAGTCTTCTTTCTGGCTAAAGGTTCTGAAAATAGCACTGTAGTGGTGAGGAGAGTGAGCTTAAATCATTGAGGAGCTGATTGAAAAGCCATGTCAGCAGGGTTATACTGTGCTCTCGGTTTGAGCATAGCACTATATTGCTTGTATGCTTGGGGCAGGATGGAAACATGCCTGTTAGAAGGATGTGCCGTGCTCTGCAGTCCTAAATATGACTTTTGCATTGAATAAGGTAAATGGACTTACGAATTTTTTGGGCCCTTTGAGAAAAATTGCATCCATTTGTATCAACCTAGCTAGCAGCGTGGGGTTGCTCAGGATGAGATGTGTGCTGCTTGTCACCATGACATAAGAGCAGATCTCTGCCTCTGTGGGATTCAGCTTTTCAAGGTCTGACAGAAGATGTGTGGGATCAGAATTCCCTGCCAGGCAAGCACTGGTCCAAGCATACTACAGACAGGGTGGGAGCTTGTGATTGCCTGGTCGGTAGCCTGCTAATCTTCCAGATTAGTCTACGCTTTCTCCCCTGGGGGATAGAAGGCCATCAGCAGAAAGAAAGAGCAATTCCTTGCTCTTTCACTGACAATAAACAGATAGTGACAGCAGCTAGAAATCTTGTTGCAGTGCTATAGAGATCTGGGAGTGTGAGTATGGTGTTTTAGTCAGTCACATTTTTCTTTCTGGTCTTAAATAGAGAATTATTCATATACACCGGTGGGACTGTGGATGGAGGGACTGTATATGGGAAAGAGGGACTAAAGGAGTGCATAGGTGCATGAAGAGGTGGTTCTAGCTGGAAAGCTTGTCTGCTGCATCTGTACTTGGCTTATGCTAGGCTATTATGCCATTAGTATCTCCCCCCAGCAGTAAATTGGGGACATCCTTTGGTTCTTGTGCATTGAAGGAAGCATTGGTTTAGGTAAACACATGTAATGAGGCATAGCTCTGATAGCTCCGGGGAGTATTGTGTGCTTACGTGCTCAGACAGCTGACAGTGAAGAGGTATATAAGCACGGGGGGCCTCTACTCTCAGATGGTGCAAAGGACCAGTGTCAGAGTGAAGCCTTTGTCCAGCTCTGATGGTGGCTATAGGCCACGAGAGTCAGTGAGTTCCCTCCCCAGCATACCTGCTGCCCCATTAGCCAGCGATGTGGAGTGTGGGCATGGCTGGGGGATGGACACCTCTGGGCTAGGAGTGGGAACCTCTCTACGCCTAATAACTTTACTTACACTTTCAGATGATATGTCAGTATTTCTGCCTTCTGAATCAGGAACTGGCATCTCCACACCATGCTGAATGTACTTTGTCCAGTTCTCTTTTTGTGCATCACTTTGCTTGATTTAAAGTTTGGTCTCAAGTGCAATAGCCTCTTCTACTGAGAGTGGCCATGAGTTTATGGCTGGGACACAGGTTTTTGGTGTGTAGTTATTGCTGTGGCATGGTTAATTCCAGAGTTTGAGCAGTGCAGTTTTGCTCTCCGTCTCTTCCCTGGCTGTATACTTTATGGGGAAATTAATTCCTGGGGGCTGTCACAGTACAAGTGCCAATTAGCTACATAACCTGTGTGTTTCCAGAAGTATTTTCTTACCACACATGACCACGTGTTTCTCACTCTTGAAGTTTTATTTTTGAATTCTTCTACTTCCATGGATTTTTCTTTGATAGATTTGTGTTGTTTAATGTTTTGGGGTTTTTTAATTTATAACCAGGCTTTCTACATGAATGATAAGTACTTCAAGTTTTCCAGTGCAATATCTACCAGCCAACTTCTTTCTTATTTCACTCGCATTGTTACTACCTGGAGGTAGGTCTAATAACAGGAGCACAGCATCAATGTCCTGTATTCAAGTAAGGAAATTAACCTAATAATTGTCTCTTAAATGCGTTCTTTCATTCCACAACTTGTGAGGGCGAGGGGCAGAGGTCATTTAACTCGCACAGTGATCACATTTGCATCAGCATAGAAAACCATTATCTCAGTAGGCTACAGCTAATCCTACTGATAGCATTTTAACTGGCCTAATTTTTCTAATAAAGAAAAATATTGATGAGGTAACAAAAATTGGTCAAGAGAACCTGCTTAATGAACACCAACTAATCAGCCTGGCTAGAATTTCTTGCAAGTGGAGACAACTTTCATTTCATTCCCACTGGAAATACACCTGCCAGCCCTCTGTAATCTCTTCCTAGCATTTATTCTTCTGCTTGTTTTGTGGCATGGAAGACAGCTTGGCTTTTAGTATTAATTTGTTATTGCATGTCTTCCTGCTTGCTTTCTGCCATAAAGGTTATGTCCACAATGATGTCAGAGGGTGACTGCAGCCTATTTAGACATGGCTGAGTAAGATCTGGATCGTAGCTGAAAGGACTGGTAGCAATCCAGCCATTTTTCTGAGAGGTGCGGGTTACAAAATGCACTCACCTGAGTGAGCGCAGACTGCACTCAGCTCTGTGTGCTGTAGCTCTGCCACGGGCTGCCCTTGAGCGGGCAAGTGTAAAGCCGGCTCTGGTTTAGCTAAACATGCTTCAGTTACCCCTTTCACTGCCATGTAAACATACTCTCAATGACTTGAGCTGCTTTGCTTCAGCTCAGTTCCTGGCGTACAGCCTGGTTCTCCCAGATTTGTCTTAATGGAATTTGCTTTTCTGTGTTTGAACCCTGGTTTTCTGCTTCCTGGGACAGGGGCTTTACCTGTCCTCACTGTCCTTCTCACAGTGTTGCCTTTTCTGTCTATCCTCTGGAAAGCATAGTCTGAGCCCTTACATTATTACGTTGCTTCTTTGTTTTCCTCTCTGAGCATGAAATGCTGACATTTTTGAGACTGTTCAGTGTTGTGGAGGCAGGAGCAGAGATAATGGATCTACATTAGTTATACTTCTGAATACCTTGATAGCAAAACTTCCATTCAAAAAGGGTTGTACCTTGACACACCAAATATTTTCAGTCTCCAGCACAGCTTGTAAGTGGTTCAGGCTATATTGGATCAACATTTTTAATTTGGTAGGAGGTTGTCTTCCACCACTCGTTCTTTGTTTTCAGAAGGTTTGGATTTGCTTCGTCTTTGGGAAGTCAGTATTTTTCTCTACATTGGGATGTTGCTTCAGGACAAACTGTGTATTTATTCTGATAGTCTTGCTTCATGATCTCAGCCTGTGCCCAGGCAGCTGCACACCATACAGAGAGAGGAGGGCTGAGGGCAGCATTTGACTACTATCAGTGGCCCACTTCGGTTTACCCGGGGAACCTGAGACACAAGATAGATGCTAATGCATTTTGATCTTCTCTATTGAAGGCCCTAATGTGATCCCTCCCCTGCAGGTACTACAGCCTTCCTGCACAATCCAAAATAATCCAATTGTTATAAAAGAGAGTTAGGATGGGAGAGAGTTAAGTAAGACAGAGGTAAATGTAGATGGCATCTAGCAAAAAGAGTTCATGTGTGACACTGGTGGCATGGGAGCCATAGGAAGAATTCTGGTTGCTGCCTGAATGAAAAAGGGGGAGAGAAAAAAGAAAGTAAAAGCTTTTACTTTTCTGGTTATAATGTGCTCTTTGATAGCCCCTATCTTGTTGACAAAGAGAAAAAGTGCTTCTGCTATAATTAGTTGGTTATTATTGCTAAACTGCTATTGAAGCATGCTGGAAAATCATGTACAATCTCCTTCACATTCTCTGTCACATAGGGAGTCAGTATTCGAGCAAGACTGTCACATCCAGAAGTAACCCACAGTACCAGCTTCCTTCGAACACTTTTTATATTAAGCGTTGCCCCCTGGCACATACCCTTTCCCCAGCCTTACTCCACCCTGGCTCCACTAGTCTTGTGGTCAAAGCGTTAGGCAGCAGTTTTTATTAACTGTAATAACAATATTGCAGAGATGGCCAATTTAAACTGAAGTCCCAACATAGCCCTGCATTTCACAGCTGATTCATATTGACGAGTGCTGCTTACCCTGTGAACTGTAAGCTGCTGGAATGAGCAGAGCGGCTGCGGTTTTCTTTCAAGTTACAGGATCCAAAGGCAGCAGTAATTGTTTTTGAAATGTTTCTTTTTATGATTATTAAATAAGTTCATTGTATATGTTGAAACCTGGATTGTTCCTGCTCTGATTTTCTTCCCTTTTCATTGCCAGGCCTAAAGTGCAGGAACAGTGTGTGTGTCTTGGATTGCTTCTAAGCCATAATGAAAATATCCTTTCTGCAGCGAGAGGGTGCCATCTCTGCCACTTCCTTAGAAATGTGTAGTCCATAATTAGTCAGGATTTCCAACTCAGAGTGCTAAATGGAAGAGACAGGATGAACAAGAAACCCAACAAAATAACTAGATTTTGTTTAAGCTAACATAAAAGTGCAGAAATATGTTAGTCATATATTATGACAGATTCTAGCCCAGCCTAATTCAGTTCTTCATGTGTGTATTGGCACAGGGAATCAAAGACTGTTTGAAAAGGTGTGCTTACAAAGTAAGGCACTTTACCAACTGTCAGGAACTGCTTTGAAACACATCTTTACCTCTAGATACTGTTTACCTTGAGGATGTACGCTGTGTATGCTCTCTTCAGCTTAAAGGCCCGGGGCTTGAGTAGCAGCAGTTACTGTATCTTCCAAAAACCCCTTGTAAATTATCACATATGTGCCTTGCAGCACCAGGCTGTTTGCTCAGCAGGCAAACACAATGCAGCAGCATTATTAAATTTCCATGAAGTTTACCAAATTTGCAGGATCAGTAGGGTGGACCCAACAGGGAAGCTCTCCTACTGCCTACAGCACCTTTAAAGCAGCTGATGGTGCTGCTGATACTTTGCATTCTGCTGTTACTCTACTGCTGTAGCCATCTACTTAATCTCCACAGCAAAGATTAGTTTATTCGATTAAGTCTGTTCCCTATAGACCATCCCTGTAGCTCCTTGGAAGGCATCAAGACTGTGTGTCTCCAACCTTTTACCAGCTAAAAAGATTCAATAAAGTAATCTTCTCCCCCTCCTTTTATATGATTGGAAAATAAATTGAAAATGAATTTCAGTTATTGCTTGTGTTTTAAATATGAGATAAAGGTCAGCCCCCTCTAGCTATCTCCATAGATGGAGATTAACATGAGCATGTTCCATTATAAAATCATATAGCAGTTTTGTAAATCTGTCACGGCATCTACAAATATATAATTAGTCTGTTAGATTTTGAAATCAATAAACAATGACTTTTCAGTCCTGTGCCTGGAAAGCTTTACTAGAGAGTGCTTTAGGCACAGGAGTCCAAATAGCAAAATGTTTGCACTGTATACATTATTATCTGGGTCAGTTTAGATGTTGAATGTTAATTGAAAATTAGCTGTATGTGTGCTATTTTTTTTTTTTAAAATTACTCTTTTCTTTAACTCCACTTAAGAAAAGAAGACAATTTTAACTTGGATTTTTTTAGTTAAAGCAGTGTGTCAAACAGTGGATGTTCAAAGTGTAAACTTCCCATTTTTCCTTCCGTAGTTGGGAAGGAAACTGGCTACAGCAGGATGGTGACTGTGAATGTTTGTAAGGCAACATTCATAGACATATTTATACAAGGCATGTGTTCACCGTTTGTCATCACTGTCACAGAACATGATTTCCCGGGTCAGAAAATTGACTTCAAAGCTTGACCCTGAAGATTTGACTTGCCTGTTTGCTTATTCTGGTTCAAGATGTGATGTCAAAAGCTGTCCTATTAGTGGCACCTTTTCACATTTAGTTTGCTCAGGTTGATAATAATGATACTGAAAGGAACGCATTTTGATGTTGAAAGAGATAGGGGAAGGAGCACTGCTGAAATTGATGGTGTTGACAATAAGAGGTGAGATTGCAAAAAGGTATTATATTAAAATGTGGATATTACTTTAAGTGACAACATTCCCTTATTAAAATGCTCTATATCATCGTGAAATTAATTTTATTGGTGTATCATGTTCCTAAATTAAGATTATTTTTTAATACAGTATAAGCACTGTGTATGTACCACTTGCAAGTATATACATATGTATGGTTTGAATGCAGGTTTTAAAGCAAATTGATTAGAATACACCAATTAGAATGGATTACACTATGATTATTTTTTCACGTTAGTATTGAATTTTGATATGCAGAAATTCATTGTTCCTAAAGTCTATTTGCTTCAGAAATAAGCTAGTATAATTTTAGCTGCAAGTCTCAAAATCAGTATTGCTATCATTCATCTGGCTATGTTAATGTGTCATTGTTACAAGTTGCTGAGTATACAAAATGGTCTGTCAGAATAAAAAATTTAAAAATTAGATTATTGAAACACTTAAGATACTTGTGGCAGGATGTCAAATCAATAACTTAATGCTCAAGATTATCTAGGGTTTTAACTACTGATTATGTGTTTATTGATCTACCTTGTGACACCAAATTATAGAAATATTGTGATATTCTCTTTTTTTTTTTTTTTTTTTAAAGGAAAGCAAAGGAAATCTTATGCAGCATTACGCTTATATCAGTGATAGTTTTCATAGCATGACATTGTTGAGTCTATTAGTATCATTTGTTGCTAGTAAAGTTAAACTAAACAGGCTTCCCATTTTAATACACCCTTATAACAATTACTTTGTGTAAGGTCATATTCTCAAAGTTTCCAGGGTACTTAGCTGGCATAGACCACAGTGGAATTTAAAGTAGCCAGTGTGTAAGGTCACTTACTGAGGAGAACCATGACCATGAGCCTTGCTTAGCGCACACATTTCATCAGCCCTTGAACTCCCATGTTGTGTATTAATAATAGGTTTCACTTGTCAATTTAGAATTCTTACTATTAACAATAATGTCATTGTCATGTTTGCTTGGTTTATAATTTTACAGTGACTAGCACTCACATTTACTTTATTTGTATTTTTTTTTCTTTCGTCTCACCATTTTAGCTGGTACAAAATTCCCGTTTCATTAAGATCCAGGATTTATAGGGTTGTCCATTTCTTCCCTAAATGTTTATAGGTACTGATCTCTTCACACTGTCAAGCAACAGCTGGAGTTGCATCTCTGTATACAGTGCTTTGTGGATACTTCTTTAAGTGTGCTGCAGCCTGGCCATAGACAATGGTACTATTGGGTTGGGGTCTGAAAGCTTCTGAGCATGATAATTGTAATTTTCATTTTATCAATTGCTCATTTTTAGGCGTTTTTTTTGTCTTTTCATTTCTTGATGTTCACCGTACGGTGTGTTGTGTTTTGCTGTTGGGGTTTTTGTTGTTGTTGTTGTTGTTTGTTTTAAGTAATTTCTTCCTGTTCAATTTATATATATTTAAAAAAAAAAAAAAAAGAAGCTTTATCTCTCTAAGTACCAGGGGAATGTGCTCCCCAGGCCTCTGGCGTCTGTTCAGTTGACCCAGTAGTAAAATGGGAAGGGGAACAGCAAAAGAAACTGGCTGATAAGTCACATCATAGTCAGGGTCTAGGGTAAATCTGGAGTAGTGCTTACTTGGCAATGGTCACTTGAATCCTGTGGCAA
>NW_009942977.1:2124-11297 GCF_000696875.1 Nestor notabilis | reverse complement strand
GAAGAAAAAAAAAGCCATACAGATACAGCAATGATAGCTGTATTAGTGAGAAATGGTTACTATTTACCAAAACTTTTTTGGAAAAAAACCCCAAAACCAAACACACATACACACAGAACAATCCAACAAAAAACCCCAAACAAACCAACAACCAAAACCCAACAAAGTCAAAAAACAAACAAACAAAGAAAAAAACACCATAAAACCAAAAAACACAACCCAAACCAAAACCAAGCCATAGTCTGTGTCAAATACATGGTGTGGAAAACTTCAGCCCAAATTCTTAAAATCTGGTAAAGGTGTAAGCAAGGGAAGTGATGTCCGTGCTCAGTTAGTCAGTGAACCTTGAATCACCCATAATTAGGCAAGGAACCATGTGTGTCTACCAGAAACTATACAAACAAGCTATTAATAGCTGCTTCATTTTCACCATTCTGCAGCCAGCAGTTAGGGCCAGATTGGTCTGGCAGATGCTGGCAATGCTCAGGCTGTCCCCCACTGTGGGGCACAGCCACCCTCAGACACTGCTCTGCCACAGTGGCAATGGGTCTGGCTTAGTGCTCGCCAGGTCCTGCAGCTGTGTGGCATTTCTCCATGCAGCTGACAGCCAGAGGCTTTCTGTGGATCACAAAAGGGAAGCAGACAACACGGACTCTGAGCACTGTTTCCCATGGCAAAGCAGATGTCCAAAGGAGCCTGTAACCTGCTATTTTCCCTAGGTGATAATGTCCCTTCCATTTTGGCTCACCCAGCAGCCCCAAGATCATGGCCAAGGCATGACAGCATGCTGCAAAAGGCTTGTTCTGGAAGTTTGACCCAGATGTTTGTGTCCCGTTACCCTGCTCAGCCATACAGAAAGGCCGGGAGATATTTCCGGTAGTGAGTGGTTTCAATCTGCTTTGCTATGATGCTTCTTGCAGATTTCCCATAGTGCCACTTTTCATGTGAGCTAAATAGTGGAGCTCTCAAGCAATGGGAGTTGGGAGAGGGAGCTGCTACATCTGCCTCCCATATGCTGGGCATCACACAGGCAGAGACCTTGCCAAGTCTGGGATCATTCACTGGACCTCTTGCCTACCTCCATGACTAAATCTGGTCCAAGGTTAGCATGAGGAGAGCTTTGACAAAAATGTGTTCATCAAATATCAGCATGTCCCAAGGAATAATAGAAGGAAAGGCAAGGAGTCTGCAGTGTGGGGAGCTGGAGGGCCATTGTCAGGGCCTGGGATAGACCTTCCGGTGTGTGGGGACTGGCATAGCCCCATGTCTGCAGGGACATCCCCAGGGAGGCAGAAAATGCAATTGGTGCTGATGGTGGATTCAGTCCCTCCTGTGCAGAACCTGTCCTGTTTGCAGGACCCAGGATGCAGGTCTTGGTTGTTGGGTGGCACATGACACCTGCAGGTTTCAGTCATCTCAGTTCTCCTCCCTGTGCTTCAGCTGCAGCCACATCAAGTATCCACAGCTTCCCAGTGCACCCGTTGTCTGCCTCTGGGCAGGGGCTCTCCTGCACCAGCGCAAATAGCCCACCTCTGGGGCAGCACCACAGCCACACTCAGGGCACAGGAAGGAAGAGGCTGCACATCAAGGATGAGAATCAGGGAGGAGAGAGGGATGCATTTGTAGATCACATAGGACATAAAGGATAAGGGACAAAATCCCTGCCACTGGCTGGAAAAATACCTTCCTTTGCAGTTCAGTGGAGATGTGATCAGAGAAACTTCTTCATAAGAAACCCTCATCTTCCCTTTCTGAAGTGCTCCTGCCTGGTGCAATGAGATGCCGGAAGTCTTCTCTGAGCTATCGATGAGGAAACGTGCCCTGCTGGGGTGGTGTTGAATAAAGTGTATGTGAGAATCCTGCCCCAGGAAGATGCAAGGGGTTTGCCTAGTGGTAGAGGACATCACTAGTGTTCAAAAGATTTACAGGCATCTCCTGCCCTGTATTGAAACACAGTGCATGGCTTCATGGTCTACAAAACATGGTGGAGACCTGCTGCTGCTTTGGTACCAAGTTCCCTATAGCGGGGAGGCAGATGGATGCCCCCAAGTGTTAGCACATAAATGCTCAAGTAAAATTACTCATTCACATGCTTTGCAGAAATACATTCGTCAGCTTGTTACTGAGAGGCACAAGCTTAAGTGGGAGTCCTGGTTAAAGGACTGTTAGGTTAAATCCTGGAGGTTTAGGTTCAGAGAGTCACTAAAGTGTATTTTAGCACTGTCTCTTCTGTGAATATCAATTTCTAGAAAAAACTAGATAATATCTCTAATCTTTATCTTAGTTAGGATTCATTGACTCTTGCTAGTGTTTCAACATTTTCCTTTAAAAGGCAAATTTTACAGCCCTATTGACAAAAAGAAGCTTCTTTGATATATGCGTGCTTTAAGAGTGGATCTTTTAAAATAGAGCATTTAAGAATTATTTTGAAATCAAGCTGTGCCTGATGTCAGCTTTCTCTGTGTGATGAATTCATGCACTGTGGCCTCCTATTTAGTATACTGTATCTGTTGAAGCACCCTATAGTTTCCAGGATGTTTTCTGAGGTATTTAGATTTATTTCAATGTTTACAATGTATTTGTTGTTCATTAAACATATTTACCCAGGCTAACCCAACATGAAAGAAATTATCTTGTTTACAGTGGAATCTTGACAAAGATACATGCAGAAAAGATAGACAAACACACATAAACCTGGACTGCTGAGTGGAACATTGATTTGCTGCCACTTCCAATTTTTCTCATTAGAACTTATTTTATTTGAACATAACTCAGTACCCCGTGTAAATGTGAAGTTGTTAATCTTATTACTATACAGAAAACAAATTAATTATTATGCATGATATTGGAAATGGGTTGTTAGGTTGACATTGGGAAGATTAGAGAAATACACTCATTACTTCAAATTATATCTGATATATATGTACAACTCTTTTTTTAAAATCATTTGCAATACTTGGATAGCAAACAGAGCAAGTAGAAAAGCCCTTCCTCTGTGTGGTTTTAAAATTTCATGCCCATATTCTTAAGGTTGGATTAAAGACTGTAGTTTACAGTTAGACTTTTATATTTCAAAATGCCAGTATTGAGCCAGAGCAAATGAAGTTGTTAGATTGAATTTCATGCAGCTGCAATCATATATCACTATGTTGATATAATTAACTATTACGAAATCCAGGTAATTACCTAGACAGTACAAGGATCTGCATTTCAGGTTTGCTATCTCACCATGACTGCTTCTTGAAAACACTTGGATGTAGATGGAGGAGGCCCACTAGTGATATTCTTTTTTTAACAAATAGTTAACACTAGGAGTAGGAAAGGGAGCATGTATGTATGATGTCTTACTCGTGAAGCTTGCGTAGCTGCTGGTGTAATGGGGGCTCAGGCTGTGTTCTAGAACTCTAGTTATGTACTACTACTAGCATTTCCTAGTTAGCAAGTGTGAGAGTGAGGAGGTTTGGGCTGGGAGTGAAGCTGTCCTGCTCATATTCTGTCTGTCTGGAGCATGTAATTTCCTTGCTGACAAGGCAGTGAGAATGGCTGGTTAGGTGACATGTTTCCTCCTCCAAATGGTGCTGGTGGTGCCAGCCTCCTGACTGAGTGTTGAAGAGGATGGACATGGATGGACTGGACTCTCGCCACCCTGTAAGGCGCCTGTGCTCCCCCCTGAAGTCTATAGTCACAGTAGACATCACAACATTTGTTGCGCTTAAGTGCCACTCCTGTGGATAAGGTGGTACCAACAACCCTCACCAGTCAAAACTGTCAGGTCATGAGACACAGAATGGTAACATAGTTAGCAAAATACTAAGTTTTTTTCTTTTAACATGGAGCCTCTGTACTTGCTGTTAGCTTTGCGTGTTCTGGAGCTGCTTCTTGCAGCTTCATCTGAACCTTGCAGATGCTGAATGTCTTGCTTTTTCCGAGGAGAGCTGTGAGCTGAGTTTCACATGAACCCAAGTGGTGGAGCTTTTAGCTAAAAAAGTATGTCAGAAGACCAAGATAACAGCAGTGGAGAGTTTCCACAGGTCTTGATCTTGCTCATCACCTGGATTTGCGGTGGAGTCTTTTTTCCCTTATCACATAGATCTGGCAGATCCCAAGACAGATCAAGCCGGGCCCTCCAACCCAAATGCCCATCCACATACCACCTCTGAAAAGTTATGCCAGAGCCTTTTCATTTTTCAGACTGAGTCCTTTCTTCTCCCCAAAGATGTCTTTCATTGGACATCCAGTACCACTGTACTTCGCTTCTCAGGCTTGGACAGATCATCCTTTAGTGCATCCTTTCATCTTTTTGCTGGGCCAGACAGTGGGACAGAAATACACAGAAATACAGGGAATTACCTGCTGATCACCCACACCAAGCTGCAAAGCATAAACCTAGCTGGGTTAACAACCCTCCTGACCAGATTGTGACAGCCATCAACATAGCTGCTGGCATCTTCCTCCACATTGGTGATGGGTTCCACCCTGGAGGTGACAGGTTCCAACCCCGGGTAAGGTCGGGCTATGAGACAAGGTGGTGTTTTTGACTACTAAAGCTGGAGAGGGGACTACAGAAAGGCAGCCCTGTCAAAGAGCAAGATCTTTGACACACCTTTAGTGTCCAGGGGTGCAACCAACAGCGTGCCCTCAGGAAGCAAAAGCTTAACAAAATCCCTTGTGCCTTGGGGCAGAACTTCTGAAAAACTCCGCTGAAATGTGTTGCTATACACAAAATAATGCATGTTCTACAGGGCAAGAAATAGAGACAGAACTAAAATAGTAGCATTAATGAGTGAAGTAAGTATCAGAGCAGAGTTGCAAAAGCAGTGAATTCCCCTGAAGAATGTTTTGTTCCGCTTTAGCAGCGCTAGATACGAGTGTTTGTCTTCACCACCTCCGTCGTCCTGGAGGCAGCAGTGTGTGAGCAGGAGGGTTGTTCCCCGAGACCCACACGCCTGGCCTCAGCCTGGCATTCATCGGACATCATTTCATCCCTAGAGCCACAGCTCCACCAAATAATCTGCTTGGATCGTCAAGCCAAGAAAAGAGAGATGCTAGATGTTAGTGGAAAACGAGCCTTTTCTTTCCGTTTGAGCTGCTGAGCGGGCAATGACGCTGCTCTCCCTGGGGAGCACCGTGCGGCAGGCAGAGGTGGTGCTGCCCCCCGGGACACGAGACAGTGCCTGCCCGTACCCAAACCCTTCCTGACCAGGCAGGCGGGTCTCCCTGCAGCTCACGTCAAGGCACTGCCAGGCCTGTAGACAGGGTCTGCTGTGTAAGGGTGGTTTTGCACAGTGATTTCTGCTGGTGAGGTGACAGAGGAGCCTGCCCCCCAGCTGTGACCACCAGGGGTTTATCCTTTTGGTGGTGCATCCTGCATTTCTGCTTGCACATGTTGCCTCATGTTGTTCTTAACTGAAATACTGTGTTTTAAAACAAGCAAGGAAATTCTTCAGTTTTCCTTCCTGCAGAATGTATCACCAAGTAAATGACTTTTGATGGTCCATATTAAGCAAAAAGGGTGTTATCAAACCACTCTTTTAATATTCTTCTTACTGATTTCAAAATTTATCTAAAAAAAGTTTCAATTACAAGACAACCTTTTCATATTTCACACTTAGTAATTTTCATACAGCTGTATAATTGGAGGTAAGCAGTATCTGGAGTTAATGAAATAGATTTCTGTACTGTTCTTAAAGTCTCCAGTTAACTACAATTCACTGCATGATGATAAAGAGCAGAGCTCTTTGTCATCTGCTCTAAACAGAGCCCCTGCCCTGCAGAACTGGAGTGAATGCAAATAAAGAAGAAGAAATTACACCAAAAATACCTAAGGAGATGAAAAAAACCAGTCTCTTGTGGTAACTATTCTCAAAGGAACACGAGGACTGAAAACAACCCTGATGTGCTGGTGTACATAGCTGAACCAGTACATGTTGCTCACATCCCACAGGGCCCATCCCTTTGCAGCCCCTCTGTGTGATGGATTCCACCCAACGTCAGTATGTATCACACTGGGGAGCAGTGGATGGGGAGAGGGGAATGAAACGCCTGGCTTTGGAAACAGCAGACGTGAAAGGAAGAATCCCTGGGTCAGCCAGGTTTGCTCATACAGCACTGGACCCACAGCAGCTGGAGGCAGCTGCTCCCTCTTTGAGCATTTTTCAAAGCCTGGTGGTTTGAAACACTGCCCAAGAGCATTTCCAGGGGAAAGAAATGCTTTCTTTTATGTAAGTTATGATGAGGTTAATGGCTCAGGTGCAGGTGAAATGCATCAACAGCAAAAGGGGACGAGTTGATTCCTGAAATAAAAAGGCAAGAAATATTCCTGACCTTTTAAACTAAAATAACTGATGAAGTACAGATAGCAAATGTGGTGAAAATTTTCTTTTTTATTTTTATGTTTTTTTCCTTGCTGGGCAATGGACAATTTTCTTAGCCCACCGTTAGGCAGAGAGCACCACACAACACAACACAGTACAGCCCATAGGGTGACTGGCAGTGTTTTCGGCAGAGGTAGGAGAGCAGAGGCAGTGGGGAGCAGGAGGCAGCTGTTCCAGCCTGTGAGTATGCTGGCAGAAGGCAAAAAAAGAGAAATGGTCCCTGGAAAAATACCTGTGCTGAGCAGAGATGGTGAGCAGTAAGGAGCAGTCAGGAGGCTGGCATTGCGGCTGAACAAACCATCAGCTGGCCAACTATCTTGGAGGCGCCTTGATGATGGTGCAATTCACAGGGCCCATCCTGATGCCACAGTATGGGCATTTCCAGTTGGCCAGATTATCCAGCTGGATCAGGGAGGATGTGGTGGTGGAAACCCTGAGCAGCAAAACAGAGGAAAGAGAGCAGAGCTGGCAAGAGATGTAATTACCTTTTTGAGCATCACAGCCAGAACATGCGACCTCAGCGCTGGCCCAGCAATGTCATTTGCTCTTTCCTGGCATCTGAGTGAGCCTGGCTGCAGGTGCTGCACAGGGAAGCCCCAGACTGCCCCTGTGAACTGCTCTGCTGCAGCCCTGCATGGCTTGTCACTGCCAACAGATAGCCCACCACCACCTTCCCCAGGCCCCCTCCCTAGTTGTGTGCTCCTGCATTTTCCCTTCCAACAGTATTTGTGTTTGTCCAGTGCAGCATGGGCCAGTTAAGGGGGTTATTGCACAGGGCAGCCTCTCCAGGATGGGTATAATTGATTTGTCTTCTTACAGTTCAACCCCCCAGAGACAGCTGCAGTGCAGAGGTGAGGGGACAGAAGGGTGCAAGACCTGCTTTTTTTGCTGCAGCTTGTTCCTGGATGTGCATGGCCATGACATGCAACTGTACATGTGACAGGCAGACCCACTGTAAGAAAACTTACTCTGCCATGTTGGGACCTAGGGAAGTGCGTTTGGGTACAAATATGGACAAAGATAAACAGCTACAGAGCTTCAGCCTCTCCTGTCAAAAAGGTGTCAAAAAGACATCTACTTGTCCGCAGTAATGGAGGGAGCATCTGATTTACTCTTGGTGGTGCTCTGCAGATATGGAAATCTGGCAAATTGCTGTAGGCAAGTCCTGTGCTTGTCCCAGGTCCTTCTCACAGCACCCATTTAAGAGATGAATCCAGCACCCCAGGGTGTGCATCCCACCTTGCTCTGCCCAAACTCTCCCAGCCCATGTGTCTAACCAAGATTTTAGCCAGAGCTGCTGTGAATGAAAAACATCCTGGGTTGTAATTACATGGCCTGTGGCTTTAAAGTGTACAAACAAGCTAGTGCACTGTTGCTTTGAATATCTGCTCTGAGTGTGTAGCCCTGCACAAAGGGGTCTGGTGAATAGCATGATAAAATGCATATTCAAATGTTCCTGCATTTTTTAGGCATGGTTCCTAAAACTATGGAAGGAAACCTCTCTACAAGCCATTAAAGGTGGTGGTGAAAACACCTGCCTGAAGCACATGCTATGATGTATCTAATAAATATTCTAGGGAAACTTTGAAATCTTTTTAAAAGCAAGGTATGTTAAGATGAAAAATCTTTTGGCAGCTTGGATTTACGGTGGTATCTATTTATGTACATGGCAGCATGTTGACTGAGAGATGTATTTACTTAACAATCAACCAGTTAGCCAGGGAGGAGCAGGAGAATATCATACTGTGTTCCTGTAGTTTTTAAACACCCAATCTAGAGACATTCTGGACAGAGCTAGACTCTGAATGCTGCCCAGTTTCTGATTTTGGCCATTTACTTGAGCAGAGTTAATTACGTGTTTAGGGGCTGTGATCCACCACCTTTTTTTTCAATCAATAGGGGGGAACCTAATCTAGGAAAGATAACAGGTAATATACTGGTTATGTCTCCTTTTGAACTTTTGACTTTTTAACCTCCTGTCTTCTGCTTGCATTTTCTGGACACTTTTATGTCTAGCAAAGGGCTCTCTTAATCAGCAGTATTTTCCTCTTCGCTGGCAATTGTTGAAAGCAGACTATTCAGTGATTTAACTACTATCTTCTAATCTACCACTTCTCCCAGCAATTCTCAAAGCAAAGGGATCAGTTTGACCTTTGTCAACGTTTTAATAGCAGCAAACACAAAAGTTACAGCACAGGATGAACTTGGGTTCTCAAGAGAAACTGGAAAAGCAGCATTATACAGTAGAGTCGACTGCTTTCCAGCTAGAGCTCCCATTAAAAAATACCCTTTCTTGGTGATTTTATTTCTGTGTGGCATAGCGAAAATGGACCCCTCTTTTCAAAATATCCGTGGGAGGACGCATTCAGAGAGAGGGAAACGAGGCGTATACCTCAGCAAGCCGTTCCTTCAAGCAGAGCAGCAGCCCTGTAGCGAGCTTCTCCATTGCGCTCCATGCAGAAGTCAGGTTACAACCTGCCCCTGAGGGCATCTCATTTGCCAGATACTCAGGGGCACTGTTAAAGTCCAAGTTCAGCGATAAAGGGTAAACTTGGAGGGTGCTTTTTCAGAAAGGGCCATGACTACAGCTGCAAAGATCTGATTCCTTCTCTGTGCTCTGCCCAGACCTGTGCATCCCCCGGGCGCGCTACTGCACTTCTCCAGACCTCCCATGTGGCGAAAGGGCTCAGCAACTTTTCCCTTCTCCCACTTTCCCCTGGCTCGGCTGTGGTCCCCACATTATGTGGGAGCTGCCACTGCATCCGAAACAAGAGCTTTGCCTTCCCAAGGAGGCGAACG
>NW_009942977.1:0-2093 GCF_000696875.1 Nestor notabilis | reverse complement strand
ACTCTCTTCCGCCGGGTTCAAATGTGGAGCCATCATGCAGGAGTCGGGAAAGCCCAAGCTCTGCAGCCTAGCATGCTGCACTCCCAGGAGGCTAGACCTCCACTCTACCATGTTACTGCAGTAATCTCAGAGGATACGGTGGGGTTTCTCACAGAGCTCTCAGGAAGAGGTAGAAGCCAGCATCTGGTGTGGGTTGGCCTCCCTCAGATGCTGGCTCATTTTCAGCTGTGCATATAAGCGTGTCACCAGGCAGAAAGTTCTACAAAGTTGACTTTTAAAACCATGTCTTTTTAACTATCAAAATAACCACACTCAAGATCAGTGAAAGTGACTGAGGGGACTGAAGTGTTCACTGTGGCCCTGAACCGTTCCACATTAGACTGATAGAACAGGTTTAGGCTCTTCATTGCTTTGATAAACCAGGATGGTCGTCTGCTTTGACACAAATTCATCACTGAAAACGCAGACCTTGGTCACTATATGGCTGTCGGCTGGAGGGAAAAAGTCCCGGAGGCAAAGCAACAGGGTGGTGAGGAGCTGTCCTCAGGGTGCGGTACAGCAGAGCTGCGGCCGCTCTTTCAGAAAAGCCTTTCATTCTGCGTGGTGCTCCCTGCTGCAGCACAGCAGCGGTTCTCCCTGCAGAATACACCCGGCAAGGAGCCCCAGCGTGCTGCTTACCACCATTTACCACCGGCAGCACTTCTGAGGCAGCAGTTAGTGGTAGGTGAGGGGAGAGCAAAAGTCGTAATGCATATTGACTGAAAAAGAGAAGTCTCTCAGCATTTCCTGCCCTCTCACATTCTCGAAAATACAACCCCCTGGTTTTGTCAGGTCTGCCACCTCGGACCTGCGCCCTCGCTGGACTGACCAGACAGAGACATGGAGTACTGACAAGACTGTCAGCGTCTTTCCCCTTTAATCTCCACTTGCTAGATTGTCATCTTGGGGGGACAGAGCACCTCTTCCACGTGGGCCGCCAAGCAAACTCCGCTGCTGATGGAATGCCTCTTCTCCACGCTGTCATCTTTCAAGCTTATTTTCTGACGCCTTCCCTGGCACAGTTCTCTAAAGATCACTGAGGGTATTAGATGGTGCTATCCCAAGTGCTCTCAGCTTTACAGGACTGCTCATTTAACACCTTTTAAATTACTTCAGTCTAATTAGCAAACCTATCTGAGAGCTCTCTTTTATCTTTGGGAACATACTGGGCCGCCATCGCCACTAGATCTCCCACACTCTGAATTTAAAATGACAGACCTCGGAAGAACGGGAGACTGCAGAGAATCAGCGGCTACTTCTAAAACAGTAATCCCCCTACCCTGTAATCCTGCCGAGATCCTGCCTGAAGGGCAGATCATCACCTGTAGCAGTGCTCCCCCTCTTCCACGTTTGGTACTAGTGTGTTATACGGAAACGTGAGAAAACGCAAATAACCTTAAAGATGGTAGGGGGCTGCGGATGCTCTATGCTACCCCTCTGCCTCTCGACTCCCCCGAGTTCATGATTAACTGGGCCGCAGGAAACGGAGGCTGCCCAAGAGCAGAGCCGATGGGTTCTCTGGATCAAGAAGATGCTCAGGCCGTGCTTCGGTGTCCCAGGTGCTTTGGGTGTTGGGCCGAGCCTTGAGCCATGCTAGGCTTTGCAATACGTGCCTGTGCGGGTTATCCTTCCATGTCCCAACGGGATGCATAGGAGATAAAAGGACAAAAGGTTAGGCCGGGTTCACGATCTCCTCGTCACTTCAGAGAGCGCAGGCAACAACAGCAGCCCTTGGAAAACTCCAAAGACAGATTTCTGCCGCTCCACGGTTTCACACCGCGCTGTTTTCCGCGGTCCCAGAGGCGCAGCACCGCTTCGGAACACTAGTCCGGGACGCGCCGGGCCCGGGATCTCTCCGGCTGCGTCCGTGCTGGGCGGTGGTATTCCCCCTCCTCCGTCCTCCCTCCGGGGGTCCCGGCGCGATGTCGCGCCCCGCGGGGACCCGCCCGAGCGTATCGCCAGCATCCTGATTGCATGGGGACTGCGGGGGGCTTTTCCCAGGTGTCCTTGAGGTGCAGGTTTCTCATGCCCGGCCTTAAATCACATCTCGGTGT
>NW_009942976.1:0-11248 GCF_000696875.1 Nestor notabilis | reverse complement strand
GAGCGCTGCGCCGCCCCACTAGGGGCTTTGGCTTGTCCCGCATACTTCCTTCTTCCCAATCCTCAACTCAGCGCAAGGCTCAGGAAAACCAACGTCCTGTTATCAAACTAGCGATCGGACATAGCAGAGAGATGTCCCAAGAAATTAAGATCTGAAATTATTTGCAACGCATGTTTTAATATAACAACTTTTATTTATATAGGTTTTATTCAGCTCCATAAATAATTCGTGGATGTGGATGAGGCTTTTTAAGCAGAACATGAGTGGATCATACTCTTTTTAAGCAGAGCGTAAGTATCCTCTCCTCTACCCAGGTATTCCTCTACCCCAGAAAAGATCAGTCCTTCCCATCAGAAGAGATCAACAAATCTAATGCTGTGGTGGAGCTTTGCCCCTCATTGTGGCTCAGGGTCTTGTTTATGTGGTTTTATGTCTAAATCTGAAAAGACTGCTTAGTAAAGCAAGCTTATCTTCACTCCAGGGGATAATAGTTATTTATATTAATAATGGAACGTGTTTGCTATTTCAGCTCCTTTGATTTTTTTTTTTTTTTTTACTTTTCCATCTCTTCAATCTTTCTTGAACTATGTAAATATATCTTTTTTGTATTCTTCCTGCTCCCACACATTACTGAAATCTATATATTCAATCTTTCAGTACACTTGGCCCATGGAAACTCCATAAAACTTCAGGCCTTTTTAACCACAAATTCTGCTTTTTCTTCCAAGGTGGAGGAGGGCACACCTCTGGCACACATGATGGATAAAGCATTCCACAAAACCTTCTTCTCAAGGGTAGACTTAAACTCTCCCTGCAGCTCATGCAATTTGAGTCAGAGTCCTAGAGCCAGAAATTCAGCATGAAAATGGGCTTTTCCCCTGTTAGCCATGTCTGCATCCTGGGGAAGAACTCCCTGAGCTTCCTACTCAGTGTGGTCTATCTTAGACTTACTTAGGATCTCACAAGTGAAGATGAGAAAAAAGGGTTATGTAAGAACAACCATGACTCACAAGAGCCTCATAGGAGTTCATTAGACAGTGTAGTAGGTTCTCTTTACCTCTGAGGCAGGCAGCAAAGCCTAGTGTGAGGGAAGGGGCCTGGAAGGTTGTCCTAACATACACATATGCTCTCCTAGGCAAATGGATTTTTTTTTTTTTTTTTTTTTGATTGGTAGCCTGTTTGAATGCCAGGTCTGCAAGCTCACACACCTCTTCCTCTTCCCACTCCGAGACCACACAGGAACTGACTGTAGCCATGCAGAGGAGGGGAGATTGGAGGGGAAAGGTTCACAGAAATGAGCACCCATCTCATTCTTTCCACAGTTACCTTGCTTCTAAGGATACCTGAGTAGAGTTGGAAGATCTTTTGAGGGAGCAGAGGTTTCCAGGGTTTTGAGGGGAGAGAGTTCGCATCCCTTCCAGGTTGCATTTCCTTTCAGAAAAAGCAGTCAGAGTTGAATCAAAGTTTATGTATTTCTTTCTAAGTGGGGAATTTATAATTATTTTGTGCTATAGTCTAGCAGCTATGATACCTAAAGATCTACTGTGCACCATTACCCCTTGTTTTACAGCCCCAATCTCATTTGCCTTCCTCTAGAGTGCAGGATGATGAGTAGCTCACTAGAGACTGTTCTGTCCCTAGGTCCACACCCTGGTTTTTATTTCTAACAAAAGGGCATATAGGAGGTCACACGATGAAGCTGATCTAGAGCACTGATCTCTGATACGAAACTCCAAAGGCAATTTTCCAGAAGAGTGGTAGTTTATTAAAGTAAATTCACACACATTCACTGTTCATTTATGTATGCATGTATGTAAGCATCTGTCTGTGTACTCTGATGTCCAAAGAAGCATCTGTATTTGTATCTATGCTGACTCGTAAAATACCATACTGCTTCTGCTTCTGCCTTGAAAAGTATCTATATCAAGCATATTTGCTTGCCAAAATCTACTATCTGACCTTGCAGTGCTAAAAATAGTTCATGTCAGAAGCAGAGAAAATATTAGTTTCCCATTTTAGAACATTTGTGCTTGCATTCATTAAGGACTTGGTCCAAAATCCTTTGATGTCAAGGGGAGTGTTTCAGTGGGTTTTGGATCAAGCCCTAAAATTGGTCAATTAAACTTTAAATAAAATAAAAATGAAACCCGGTCCAGCCTAGAAGTATTGTTAAATAAAAAGAAATATTCAAGAGAAGCTGCCTTTGGAGTACAGGGTCATTCATTGTTCTCAAATGTTTAGCTGAATTTGTGGAATTTTCCATGATTAAAAAATAATCCTTTGCATGAAGGTTGTAATTTGTTTTCAGTCTTCAAAACATCCATATTTTGCTGCACAGTAAAAACGTTGCTCTTGACCTAGTAAGTGCAAAGGTGATTTGAGCTCAGTGGTACATGTATGGACTGGACCCTACACAGTAAGATATGGCCCACATTCTCAAATTCAGAGCAGAGACTTCATTCCACAATACTCAGCTGACTCCAGAATACGTTCAGGTTTATGTCTCAATTCATATTTGAGCAGTTTACGAATTTTTCTAGTGTCTGATCTAATGTTATTCTTTGCTGTTATACACTCTACAAAAGGGCTAATACAGCTCTTGGTGAGAGCAGATGTAATTAATTTTACAGGCAGAGTGCAGTGGAATATAGCAAGGGCTTTATTACAAAAGAGTGAAGTTTATGCCTACATTTGGTAATTCTTTTCTCTATAATAATACACAGTATTTTAGAGCATACATTTCAATTAAAAAAAAAAAAAAGAAGGCAATATAAAAAAAAGTCTACAGCTTCACAAAGTTTACTGCACTGCTTCCTTCTAGTCATTGTATCAGAGATATGGGTAATTTGAACGACGTATGTCTGCAGGAATTTTTGCTGAATGGGGATTATTTGACAGTAAAATGGTCATCATTCCTTTCAAAGACATAGAAGTTTGATCAATTCTATTGCAATGGCTTGCAGCCATATCCTATCTACAGTGACATTTATGATCTATTTTGGTTATCCCCAAATGGCCTTCAACCTAACTATTATCTGCCAACATGTTAAACTTCTGGTCAGTCAAAATCCTTTAGGGTCTTGAAAAGACTCATGATGTTGTCTTCTGGCCAGATTCCATTATGGGTAACTACAACTTTATCTACATTCAGTGTATGTAATTGAGTGGCTGTGGTATGGCACACTGTCATTTGGCTTACTTTCAATCAACTAAGATAATTTTCTGTATTTTGTTTCCTATAACATTGTGTCATGTTGCTGTACAAAGTGAAACAGCTGCCACATTCTCCTTCCCAAAGACGCATCCCAGAATGGGCTGTGTCTTCCGAGAGAACAACGTAGCCTCCAATTTGGCAGGTAAAATTTTGCAACACCAAATCCTTCCGTCTGTGGTTTCATGCTGTCAGTTCATTGCAGGAACTAATAGTCTGGTCTAGATGTCAAGCTATCTGATTTGTTAGTGTAGCTGGCTGGTTAACTGTCTAAGTCTTACCATTTCTGCACAGAATTTGCTGTGGGTAGTAAATTTCATCCAAAAAAAGAAGAAAAATAACCATGTTTAAAGATTAGACACACTGTTGGGCAATTACCTTCTTAATGCTAAATCAGATATATAACAGGAGGTACTTCATAATTGCTCACGTCAAGGATAAGGGGCCAACACAAAGGCATATAGATAGCAGGAAAAAAAGGTGATACTGTCACTCATCTATCACTACAAGAAACAGTCCTTCTTATTCTCAAAAACCTAAGATCAGAAGCTAGCTATGCTGCCGTAAAGAGATAGAAGATTCTCTTTCATCCCTTGTGGTTATGGGATACATTGTATTTCTTCATACATACCCCTCCCAAACTGTTCATTGTGGGAAAAAAAAAAAAAAAAGAAAGGATTTCCACTTTTCATGTCACAGACATGAGCAAAATATTACATGACAAAAAGTTGCCATTAAACTTTGCTCAAGAGCATTTGAAAATGGTATCTGAAATCTATGCTGGAATAGGTGCTACTGCAAGGGCACCAAAATGGAAGGGAATGGATTAGCAGCTCCCCAGTAACAGCTGTGGCACCACAAATAGCAGATAGCATCACCCCATTTGCAATATAGATGCAGGAGAGCAGTGCCAGACAGGTAGTAGTGTCATTATCCATAGAGCGGAAAGAAATGACAGCAAATGTAGCCTGTGTGTTCTCTAGATTTTCACTGACCCTTCATGGTGCCATCAGCATTTCCACCATGCCACTGCAAAGCATACATTACCAATCTCCATGTAGACCTCCTGTCATTTGAAAATGTGTCATTGGATGTTTTTAGCAAAAGACAAGACTTTGGGCATGAAGCCTTCGGGCATGAAGCCTTCTTTTTTTGCCTCTGAGGTCACACTGCTTCTTTGGGGTGATATTAGGTGTTTCTGTGATATGGAAGCGATTCAGAAACACTCCCAATAAGTAATGCTAATGACCCATAGCTTCACCAGAACTGTGTTTTGGGATGGGAAGCAGGGTTGAAGGAGGTGCTATTAGAACTTTTCACTTTCTGTGCCATTCTCAGCTACCTAGTATGTCTTTTCAGCTTGGAGGCCAAAAACACTGACCTTAAACTCCCAAATCCTCTGCAGTCAAAGACTTGGCTTATGCACTGGATCCTTCAAATGATTTGGCCAACGGGACACAAAAGATTCATGCTTTTACTGCTCTCAAAAAGAATATGAGGAAACTTTTTTTTTCAGGAAATATGCTTGTATATTTTAAATATGACAAGCACCATATGTTCACATCAGCTTTTGTAGAACTCATTTCTCTCAAAGGGTAAAACCGCATGCTACAAACATCACAGAACTTCCTCAGTATTATGTGGTTCAATCTGTAGGTATTGCAGTTGTGACTGGAGCGGGGATACTGTAATCATTCAGTTCCTGGATGTGTGGAACATACCACTGTGAGAATTGACTTATGCTGTTGTCAACCCAAGTATGGTTGACAGAATAAAGTGATGGACATGTGCATGTCTCCAAATTTAATACCTTCAGATTGGTAAAGGTGTTTTCAGAAATAGGACTTGAACTCCATTTTACCAAGGCTTGGTTTAGTAGTTCAAGTACAGTTATCAGTACTTCAGTGAAAGCTCTATTTGCTCATGATTAAAATTCGGGTCCTGTACGTCAAGGAGGTGGCACCCGATAAGGACCTAAACTATCCTTTTAATCATATTTGGCAACATTCAAGATATCTGCAAATAAAATTTAAACTGGCTCAGATGTAATATGAAATGAATTCCACGCGTCTTCAAGTAAGGCAGGCAAAGATCTGAGATAGTCCTTCATTTCACAGTCTCTTAATCATCTTTTTCCTTTTTCTTTTTCTTTTTTTTTTCTTCTTTCATGACTATTATTTACCCTCCTACAACTTCTCTTGCATCTGGTAGTTTGCAGAGTTATGAGACTCAAGGATGCTGCAGAGTTATGAGACTCAAGGATGCTGCAGAGTTACTGCAGTGTTTGGGCATATCATTAACATATGATTAAAAATAGATTAAAACATCTTTCTGCATATTCACTTAATGATCTTGACTTTTTGTTTTATATGTAATAATATTAACAACAAAAATATGAACTACTTAAAAGTGTAAGCACTCCCAAATGTCCCAGATGATATTACTGAGTACAACTCTCTGATTCAGCTCAAAGTTATTTAAGAATAATTTTTAAATTATTCCTGTACTCCAAAAATTTCCTGCCAACTCAATAGCTTAGTTATGTACATTATTCTAAAAGACTTCATAGGAGCTTAGATGGCCAACATCAGGTCCAAGAGCACCTTGAAACATCTGAAACACTTCAGCATTTGGATAATTACATACTTTTGGGGCCAACCCACATTTCTCTTTGGAAAATGTTTCCCCTGCATGGCTGCAGACAACAGATGGATCATATGATCTCTGCATTTGGAAAGATGGCATAATTCTGGCAGACTGTCAGTTAAGTGAAGGGGGCTGATTTCAGATCCTCATTAAGAAAATATACAACCACATGGAGTGGACTGAATGGCAGAATGTGATCACTGGCGCCAGCTTTAATAGAAAATGTAGCACGCTGTTGCAACATGAAATCTGATGTGCTGTGGCTGGATCTAGCTCTACCGGGTTTTGTGTTCATTTTTCAAACAAATGTGTTTTAAAGGAGACATTCTTTGCATTGCAAGAGCCCTCTGTTTGCCAGCAGAGAGAGCAGAGCAGTGGAGGGATAAAAGGTGTTTCCAGTGAGCCACCAGCTCTAAGGTTGGAGCAGGGTGTTAAGGCTTTGTTGAGTCTTCCCTTAGAATTGCAAAAGTTTCTGAGTATTGTCTGTATATTGAAACTTTTCTTTGTGTTTCTAATCTCTCTTTGTATTTATTAGGGTGGGTCCTTCTTACAACTGGCATTTTACCCTACAGCACCCAGTGGAAACAGCATGGCCCTTTCCTGCTGCAGGGATCTGGGAGCAAGTCCCAGTGCCTCTTTTGCACTCAGATTTCCACAGAGAAGCAGCCCTGACAAGCACCTAAAAACTTGAGTAGGAATCCCAGGGCACTGTGAAAAGCATTATAGTTTTTCAGCAGTACTGGATATGAGCACTATGTGCTCTGTAATCACTACTCACAGTTGAAGAGAAAAGGGCTAGTGGAGCCTCATTTCACCATCAAAGACCAAAATAAGGACTTCAGGTTACAACTTTTTAAGGCCCTTTGTTTCAGAAAAAAACTCCAAGAAATTGGGATCTTAATATGATATCTAATCTTGATCACAGAAAAAATGAATGATCCTAAATCACTGGTTGTTTTGAAAGTCTTGGTTAAGCTACCTTTTATCCAGATTAAAGACATCATCTATCCCAGAGGAACCTGGAATGTTCAAGTAGTGATGATATTTGCTGTGGTATATTTATTCCCTTATCTTTTGTGCTATAGTCACCACTCTTCCCTCTGATAACTTTTTTCAAAGGTAAGTTTCAAAGGTCAGAATTTAACAGTTAAAGACTGTATAGTAAGTAAACAATGTTAGAAAAATAATTATATATGTATATATAAACATCTGAATTTATTTTTCCTTCTTTTTTTCAGTTAATTTATTTATGGTGAAGACCTTCCATGCACAGATTTCCTCTTTGCTGTGTAGAAAACCACAAAATGCTCTATCTTCCCTCGCATCGCTGTAATTCTTGGAGCAAGACAAGATGGAACTGGAGGTAACATGGAAAATTATTATCTTTCTTGTGCTTTCAGAGCTAAAGAGAGACAGTTAAACCAACAGGAAGCTCTTTATGTCTCTTTTTGAAATTATGGCAGAGGTATGACATATGGCATAAGCAGGCCTAGCATCTCAGGCTAGCGTGTGACAACAGTGAAACCTGTCTTCTGCGCTACAGTAACTCTGTGTGGGAACCATTCAAAGTCCTTCAGTGCAGGAGGAGGTGGTCTGAGCCACGGCTACAGCACTAAAGCCTTTGGAGCACTGTAAGCCATGTTGAGATAACGCAACACACAACAGTTTTGATACATTACAGTCCTTAGGGTACATAGTAATGTGAAAACTGACAATACAGAAGTAAAGATTACAGGATTGCTCCCCAGGTTCGACTTCTTTGAGGTAACAGGTATGTAAGGACCCCTAAACTGGACTATGGCAGGTACTCAGCAAGAGTGGTGGCTGTTGCAAGTTTCAGGGGTTTAAAATCTAGTGCCAGCCAGGCCAAAGGATACCCCTGAAACTAGGATAGAGAAGGGAAAAAGTAAAATCTGGATGAAATACAGGCAAATTTTAAAATCTTATTTGAGCTGCAGTTCTTAGAAAGCTAATTTTTTAAGGCAATTGCAGTTGAATATTTTTATTTGGTTAATTCTTTTATTCTGGGTATACTGCTGTGAGGAATGTTCATTTTGGTATCTGAAACAAGAATGCTTTTTGCAGTGAAGTTCAAGAGGAAATAATCTGAACTGATTGTATTTAACAACTTCCTAGAAAAAAGAAAATCTTCTGTTGTACTACAAAAAGACTATAACCAGCATACCTATGCATCCTTATAACTGGTCTGTTGTATATGTAGTAGGAAAAGCTTGGCTGTCATTGTTGCTGGCTGGTAGTATTCAAGCCTAGCAAAACCAAAAAAATCGTATAAAAAGGGGACTCAGCATGCAGAGCAGTCACATTTTAAGTATCAGTATTTTGGTTATTTTTAATTAAAAAAAAAAAAGGTCCAAGTTCACTGAAAAGGCCAAAGGGCTACATAGAAAATCTCTTCGAGAAGCACTGCAGGTCTGAAAAATAAATCAAAACCTCTTTTCCATCACTTTTGCATAGTACCCCAAGACTTCAAAACCTAATTTATTTTAAAGTTTGTTAATGAAAAAAAAAGAGTGTTGTTGGTCTAAGACTTCATTTTTCAAGTTTCATCCTGGAGGGAATTTTTATAGCTGAGTTATAAGCCCTCCACACTAGGGTGTTTATAATGGAAACACTGACAAATGTGATAATAAACACCAATCATGGGGCCATAGTAGCTGGTCAGAATGTGGATGCAGGAGTTTGCAGCGCTATCATAATATTTTGTTCTCTTTCCAGCACTAATTTGCTTAAACCTGCTTTCAGGTTGAGCAGCTGTAAAACAAGATCAGCCTGACTATAGATTGCAAAATCATTTGATTATTTATACTTCTCTTAGAAAGCTTGGAAATGTCTCTCAAATATGATTTCATTTAGAGTTATTTTTTGGTTTACATGTCTGAATACTAATCGTAACGTGATAGCTTCAAGGGAACTCAACTTTCTACCAAAAGGCAGCCTTCAGTGGGCAAAGAGAATATAAACAAACCCTCCTCAGACCAGGATCTAAAATCGGGCTATGATCAAACAGCTCTAAGGCTTTAAAAAGCCCCTTATTATCTTTTCCCAGAAGTAATTGACACAGTCAGTTTTTGTTCTTAATGCGGTGATAATGGCATAGTGCTCTGGGGAGACCGAGGACCTCGACTGGCCCCAGCCTTGATGGCAGCAGGGTTTCTAAGCAAGCGAAAGGCCTTTTGCTACAGCGGGTGAAGTCCTAGCCTTACTGAAGTTAGCAGCACTTCGGCATTCACACTTCATTACGGCCAGGGTTTCACTGGCTTCCCTAGCCTGACACGCTGGTTTACTGTGCTGTGACTCCACTGAATAAGATGCAGTTGGGTCGAGAGGAGGGTGAGGGAAGAAGGGACCCCACAGTCTTATAATGTCAGGGAGATGGGATAGCACTCCAGCAAGAAGCTTGTCTGCAGAGTTTCCATAATTAAACTGTATTCTTAGCAGATTGAGTTTCCAGGATGTCAACATGGCCACATGGGCCAAGTGATGGGTCAGTATGGTAGGTATCCCACTGTTTCACTGATCTCTTCAGATGCATAATGGCATGCTTTAGTTTTAACACAGGTGTTTAAGAAAAAAATGCATCTAGACTACTGTTCAGGTAAATCTTTGCATGACTTAGGAAAAGCGTGAAACATAAAACATTAAAGCTGCCTTCATCAGGTTCTCAGCTTCTATAAATCAATGTGTGGCCAAGAGGCTCCCTCAAAATCTTTGGTGCAACACAAAATGCATCTTGGTACTTCATCTGTTCTGTTTGCATATTGTGTTCATCAGCTTATACCACAATGACATTTTTAATTTCCAATGTTATTTTTAGAATCAGTGGCTCATATAAGAATGTTACTACTGTTCTGTAATGCTGCTGCAAATTTCCAGTGACCCATTAAAAATCAGGATTCATAATTCAGTATCCAGATTTTGATTACTATTTAAAGATAAAATGTAATATTTTCTTTCTGCTTTTCTCTAGTCTTTAACACAAGTATGGAAAAACCTTGGATCTTGAACAAATTCCAATGTTTTGTTATTAAACTGAGAAGAGAAAACCAATAATTTTTGAATTATCTGTAACAGACATGTTTACATTATGAATCTCTTAACTTAAGACTCTGTTCTATATAGTTCTAATTTTATCCAGTCACAAGAGTAAGAAAAAAATATGAAAAGATATATAATCATGCTGTGGAAAGCACAGTTGTATAGAGATCATGGAGAAATAGTGCTAAGAAGTGAATATTGAATTGCATATTTAATTTTCTTTAAAGAATTAGTTTTCATAATTTTTCTTGAGACAGTGGTAACAGTAAAATGCATCTGGGTCATGTGAGCAGTTGTTGATTTTGGAACATTGTTCATTCTTAGTTCCTTTTCTCATTTTATTTTTAGAAAAAAAAAAAAAAAGAAAGAAAGAAAACCAACACAAAACCATCTGAAGAGGTAAAACACCCCAGTATCTAGAGAAGATCCAGCTGTGTTAACTACCCAATTGCCTCTTGCAAAATAGCTTTCTGACAACTGGAAAGCAGATGCAATGTGTGGAGTCAGGAAGGTCAACAAAAACAAGTGGAAAAAGAAACCAAGGAAACAAGTGAGAAGAGAAAGAATATTAGAGTATTGATACAGGATATTAGATCATCCATGATAATATCAAAGTGAATGGAATGAGAAAAAGAAGAGTCACCACAGAAGCTGACAAAACATGAGAGAAGAAATCAAAGAAGTATTAGAGTGGGATTTAGATCTTGCCACTATAGTCTGAATCCAGGGTAAATCTTGATATTCACTAATATCACAATATAAATAATTTTACATAGTGGAGACAAAAGCTGTCCTTCGAAGTCATCCAGAACCACTGCCCTGGATGGGACGTTTCTCCTAAGTGTAACTCAGGAGTTAAACTGGACTGGGCTTTGAACGGGCTGGTTGCTGCGAAAACGTGGAGCAATCCAGCTCCCTTCTGGGCAGCGTCGGGGGAAGGTTCCAGCAGCAGGGAGAGCCAGGGGATGGAGCAGGAGGACAGAGACACAGCAGGAAAGGCCGCACAGGTTTCTAACGGAGCCCCCGGGGCTCCCTACCCCTTTCCCAGGCCGGGATGGGGGTACGGCCAGCCCTCCGCTGCAACTCTCCTTAGCTTTTGCCCCTTCCAACAGCGGCTGCGGGGCATTAGTAGATAACGCTGAAAAACCGATCCCGCGGTGGACCGTGTGCCCATCCCCAGGGCTGGGGTCTTCCCTTCCTTCCCGCTCCAGCTTTTCAAGATGTATGTATTTATTTTCTCTCGTACATAGGTGAAACATAGGTGTGAGGGGTGGTCCAGTGAAAGAGAAAAGGTCTCTGCTTGACCTCCCCAGAATCAAAGCCCACAGGTTTTCT
>NW_009942975.1:0-4389 GCF_000696875.1 Nestor notabilis | reverse complement strand
GCCAAAGAAAGACATGCTTGTTTTCAGATGGCTGACTGCCTTCCAGACTTCTCCTGGACTTAGGCACTGTAACCTTTTATTTTTAATTTTGTTTCTTCTTAAAAAACTCCTCAGTGGACTTGGGTTCTGTGGCAGAGTAAGTCATAGTTTGTCCGAGGTTTGTGTTTTCAAGTCGTACTATTTATTCATGTGCTGTGGCATTGCATACTTAAAAATCACTGGTCTAATATATACATTTTACAGTATTCAGAACTGAATGTTGCCCCAAAAGATATGTTAATATTTAAATGTACCTATTCTCCATAAAACAAAGAGAAAGACAAACTAAAAACTTAATGCACATTCAGTTAAATATCACATTTGCTCAATTACATAGTTGAAACAGTTTGGCAAATCAAAATTAAATAACTATTTCAAGTGTCACAAATAGTAATTACATATATTTTAGTGTATTTACCAATATACAGATCCAGATAAATACTGTGACTATTAAAAAAGATGAAACCAGGACAGTTACAGAAAAAAATTATTTTTCACTCACAGTGAACTGTTGCAGTAAGAAATCAATTCATTTAAAAAACAGCGTAAGCATTATTTAACACAACATTATTTAACACTCAGAAATTAATTTATTAACACCAACACTCAAAGCAATTATTTTGTAGATAAAAACCACTTATTTTGCATCAAAAGTGTTTTGTTTTGGTTATTATTTTTTTTACAGACATGCATACATATTTCTATAAGCCTTCAGAAGTTTATGTTATTATGAATGGCCAAGTCCATCATGGCAGACTATGTGTGTATCTCATTTCCTCATGCCTGCAGCAAAACTTGTCACAGGGGACAGAGGTGTAGGATCACAGCTGGCCAGCCTGAGTTCCTCCTGGAACTGTCGCATGGTACCAGCCTCCTGCACACAGTCAGTGAAGGGTAGACACTTGCCATTCCTACCAGCCTTCTGGTCACCAATAAACTTTCAGACCTCAGTTTTCTACGTGTTAGAAAAGTTAGAAAAGTTAGAAGTCTGGAAGGCAGTCAACCATCTGAAAACAAGCATGTCTTTCTTTGGCTGGCTGTCAGGTATCAAGACCTCAGAGAATTAAATAGCTACATCTAAGCTGAGTGTTAGGCAAAGGGTCTCAGTTCTCCAACTATCTGGTCTGTGAACGTGGATGATTCCACTTCAGCTTCTTTTAGGACCAGGTGCTCTGGATTCCTTCCAGCAGAAACTATGATGGGTTTCTGGAGTGTGAAGAAACAAGGGCGTACATAGTGATCTCACCCCAACGTACATCTGTGACGGTGCCAGGGCACATACCTGGACCTCTGAACTGGGAACTGCTATCAGCTGCCGCAGCAGCCTTAATATCACAATTACACCTGAGGATTGCCATGGCCCTATTTCCATGCAATATGTTAGACAGATCAAAGAGATGCTAGCATGGTCACTGGATAGAGTGGACAGTTCAACTTTCCTGCAATATTATGTTCTTTAGGAAAAAGATACAAAAAGGATTATTTGACATTACGTATCTTGCTGTAAATTTGTATTCATTTAATGAATTATGCTTTAGTTATGCAGCACTACAGTGTGTTTGCATTAACTGTGCTACATAAAATATAATGGTGGGGTTAATAGCAGGATAATTTCCCTGTGGAAAATAATTATGGCTTTGACCCTCCTGGAGTCAGAATAAAATGCTGCAGGGATAAGAGAACTTATTATTGTTAACTCCCTAAATCCTACCATAACAGCTGAACTGAGAAATCGCTTATGTGCTTTGGGTAAATTTTTCATTCAACAAATTATCATGACATGGAGTTGAGAGATACGTACATATTATCCTTTCCAAGACTTCTTTAGCTTTTATGTCATTGACAATATAAATTTTTTTTTTGACTGGATCAAGCATTTAATAGTTTGATTCGTCTGGAATCTCATTTTAGAAGTCATTACTAAGTCCATCAGGACCTAGAGCTGTGTTAGAGTGATTTAATATCCTTACAAAGTTCCCCTATATTTGCCAGCAGTTCTAATTATCACATTAAATGCCCTGCAATGACAGAAAAAATGTAACACATCAAAATTATTATAAATGGTTTTGAAAACTTGAAAACATTCTTTCTGAAAGAAGAAAGTGTGACTGTTGAAAGAGCCTTTTAAACTGCTATTTAAGAAGTCATTGAACCCTTTTTTGTTCAACTGTTGACTGCATTATTGGAAATAATTGTTCGTTTTAAATGGATGGCTGAGACAGCTTACTCACCGTAGCATCTCATGAGTTTACCTCAGAATTTTGTGTGTTTTATACCTACAATATCGAAAAGACTTAAAAATCACTGGATTAGCTGATTAATTTTGAATAGGTCAGAAGCAAGGTTTTCTGGTAACTGTACACAATCAGATGTAGCATTAAAAAGCAGACATGTTACAAGTTACATGTCTAGTGCTTGTTGAGGGGGTATCTTTTTTATATTTCCTTATGTTCCCAAGCCTTGGGCCTGACATGCCTCATAAACCCCAGTCCTTACGGTGAAGATAGAATGATTAATTTTTGCCTGGTGTTTTCTGTGACATTCATTGCTGAAATTCAGGACTATTTTGTAAATGAATTATTTTCTCATTGCAACAGTTCTGCTGGTGAAATAGATTTTATCTTTATTCGGGGTGAACAGCAGCTTGAACTGCTAGAGGCATGCTGACCAGGTGAGCTTGGCCGAAGATGCAACCGCCCAATTTTAAAAAGCGCTTGGTGAGGCTTGTTTCCAGTGGATTTTTCCCATTCAATTTCTTTTTAACAGTTCTAGCTGAGATTAAACTTTGAGAAATAAATAAAAAAGAAAGAATAGCCTTACATTTCTCTGTGACATTCTGATTAAATTTTCAGTTTTGCAATTATTTTGTTTCTGGGTGTCTTTATACTGCTTTTGAAACACGTTCATGCAGTAAAGCACAGTGTTAAAGCAATATGTAGATTTTTATTAAGTAACACAAAACAGTAAAGGAACACAAAGCAAAATGTGTCTGCATTTTAACTGCTGCATGGCAATTTCTGTTCTTTTTGCCCAGTAATCCCGTCAGTGCCCCATGGTTCATTGGATGCGCTGGGACTTTTGAAAAGGCTGGCTGTTGGACATACCCTAAAAGACCACCATAAAGCACACACATACTACCAAAGGCAAGCTAACGCTACCAGGGAAGCCTCAACTCCGGTATTTCTTAAATTTGGGGTGCTCTGCTCACTGCTGTCCATTACAGTCTGAGCTGTGGAAAACCAACCCAACCTGCCCGGCCCAAACTTCTTTCCTCCTCTGTCTCCCTGTCAGCAGCTTCTTGCTGGGGCAGCGTGCCTTTGCCATGCCCCATGGCGCAGCCCTGCCCCCCCGAACCCACACAGCCCCCAGCACTACGGGTGCGCGCTGCAGGCGGTGGCGGCGGGTGGGCCCCACAAGGGCTGGTCACGGTTGCCCTGCAACAGGCACGGGCATTTCCAACTGATTCCAGCCAACCTCACAACGGATGTGCAGCGAGGTGGTGCCGACCCCACGGTCCACGCTGCTGCGCCTCTGGGGAAGGACAGGGCAGCAAATGCCGCAGGGGCAGAGGAGGAGGGAAGAAACAGAGTGAGGAAGAGCAGAGGGGACTCTGAGGTAAGAGAAGGAGGAAAGGTGTGTTAATATCTGCTTCTGTCCTCTCCTTCTGTTTCCCACTTTCCAAATCAGTGATTAACCAATTTACATTAATTGGCAACAAATTAAGTCAAATTACCCCAAGTTGGGTCTATTTTGCCTATGACAGCAATTGGCAAGCGATGTCCCTGCTTGCGTATCGACCCACAGTGTTGCTGTTTTCACCCTGTCCCACTGTGGGCAGGAAGGGGGCCATTGGGTAGGTTGCAGCCAGCCACAGGCATGAGGCAACTCACCACAGGCACAAGCCTGTGCCTTTTCCATGGATAAACCTCCAGCAGGGAAGAAATTCACTCCTTTCAGAATGGATTCACCACAGTTGTTGGGTCTCAACCCAGTCATAAGGTTTCACCCTGGCGTGAACAGCAAGTGTGAGATTTTGGGATCACCTTCAGGTGCCAGGGCAGGTTATGCCTGAGGGGGTCTGTCACGTTTCCATGTTCTTGCTTTGACCTACCTTAAGCTCTTCTTCTCCCTGTCTCTGGTGTCAAATCTCCATTCTTCCCATGGCCCTGTACCTTTCACTTCCCACGAGTTGGATCTTCATGCCCTTTGCTGCATGGATTCAGTAGCAAAGGCAATGAAAGCACAGGAAAACCAACACACAACAATAATCAGCATTTTGAAAAGCAGTGTCATTAAAAGCCTCTCTCAGGCTTTGTGACTATCTTATTGTCCTGGGTTCAGCTACAGCAG
>NW_009942974.1:3155-38718 GCF_000696875.1 Nestor notabilis | reverse complement strand
GGCCACCAAATTGGTCAGGCAGGATTTCCCAAGGTGCGTACAGAGGAGGTCCAACATAGTTATTCCCAGCTGACTTTGTCCATGGAAAGACACAGACATTTAAGAATGCAGCTCACTTAATTTGGAAGTCAACATCAGACTGAGATAAATTATGCCCTAGAAATGCTTATTTCTTTTTGCTGACCGGAACAGTAACCTGGGGAACAGTCTATAAAGGACATCTCTGCCACAGAAAACTATGCTGGGTCAGATAATTACAGCGAGGCCTTCCCATTGGGCTAGAAACATTTGAGCAATACTGTGAAGCCTCTTTATACTTTACCATTCGTGGTTCATTCACTCCCAAGAAGAATATACGGGCAGTTACTTATAAATGGGACATTACTGTGGGAAGACACGGAAATAGCCACTCACTAAGGGCAAAAATAATTTCTCAGTCCTGTCTTTGACAAATACTGTAACAGGAAATTCTGGTGTTATGCAGCCTGAATGATATCTCACACGCCAAGAGTATCCCTAGTTATATAAATCCTGCAAACAACAGATTGCTCTGTAAACAGACATTGGTGCAAGGTCCTGGCCCAAAGGGGTGTTTCATGATGGCAGGTCACTAACTCATTAAGCATAGGTAGTTCCAGCTGACTGCTAATGAGTATTTATAATTAACAAATGCTTTCTATTTTTCTTTGAAGTGGCCAATTTGGCAAGGAAAGTGCACATACAGTGCTCACCCCATCGTCTTTGAAAAAAACTATTTGATAAATATAATCTAACTCTACCTATCTGTGAGATTGTTGAAAAGAGTCTGACTTTGTCTACAGCAGCTGCTGTTCTTGCTTTTTGCTGAGCAATATCTGCCGACGATGCAGGAGTTCTGCCCGTGCACCAGGAAGCTATATCTGGTGTACATTAAGCACATGTTGTAGTTACATGTCATTGAAGCAGTCCAGTGAGTACTCAGAGAAAAAAGGGATTATTACCTGAAATAGTTATGACAGTGGAGGAACAGGTGATGTAGCACACAATTCTGTAGGAAATCTGACTTTATTGGTTCTGTTGCTCTTTTGCACATTTATTTTAATCTTCAGACTATCAAATGAAGGAGTGGTATCACTAGAGTCAAGGAAAATTAAATTAATTAAATTGTAGCCCTGGCAGTGTTACTTCATCTGCACTTGTTTCCTTTCACTGAAAATAAATTCCTCACAGAGGGCAGTAAAATGCTTCCTAGAAGAGACTTTGTCTTAGCTACATTATTATATAATTATCATTTAGATCAAGAAATGTTTCTTATATCTTCTTTTTGACTAGCCTAAAATCCCTGAAGAGTTTTTATTACTCTTCTGTGGGTACGAATAAGTAGTTAATGAAATTAATTTTACCATATATGAAAAAATAAGGATAGTCTTGTGGTTAAGGCATGATCAGACTCTGTTTTAGTCCACTTCAGAGTTTGCAACATGTGAGAAAATAGCGAACAGTTAATTTGGTGTTCTTCTTTTGGTACAGTATCTGAGCATTCAGTTTCATGTTGGAATAATGTGTCAGGATGTGTATGAAGTTAAATTTTGTTTCTATTGTAATTTTATTTTAAAATGAGACATTCAGGATGCATTGCAGGGTTGTGATTGGTCACAGAGTCACCTTATCCTGTTTGTGCTCCAGGGCTAAAGGAACATAACTTTAGCTTTCAGGAGTTTTCTTACATGATTGCTCATTGAAACTTTTTATTAGCTTCTTGCAAATACATTGGCTTGAAAAATCTGGGGAAAACTTATTATCTAAAGCCGTGTCCTAGTCTTCCACTTTCCCAAGTCAAAAGAAAGTTTTTTGGCACTTGAGCACTGGCTAAGCACCAGTTCATAGTTTACATTGTCTTGTCTGGTGATCTGGATGCAAGAGCTATGGAAATGTGAATCTACCACAGTACAGCATAGTGGAAGAGTAGGAAATTATTGGCATATTCCTTCCACAAACACAGCCATATTCTTTCAAAAGTTAACTACTGCCTGAGATTAAAGATAACCCAAAGGCAATGCTTCCATAAAAGCAGGACCAGCTGCCATGGAAGCCAGGTGTAAGGCCTTCATGGGAATAGCGTTAAGTTCCCAAATCCTACAATTGGCAATGTTTGGTTATGCCATGTAGCCTCATGAAAGGTGCTACATTTTTAACTGAGTTAAAAGGAAGGAGAGTGAAAGATCCCAACTAGGCAAGCAATCCACTTCTTATGGGAGAATTGCTGAGAACGTCACCTTCTCTAGGTCAAAAAAAAACAGTGCCTGTGTCCATATCTTCACAATACTCCTGAGAAGATGAAGAGTCTTGTAACAAGCTTGGTATTACCTCTTCTGCCAAAAGAAATGAGAGGAGACACAGGGGAAAAAAAAAAAAAAAAACAAGCACCTAATTGAATTGGAAAAAAAGGTTTTCTCAGGAATCGCTCTCTTTTTTCTTGACAAAATGTGATATCACCATGTTGTTGTTGGCTTCTGAAGCAATTAGGAACAGTCTGCTTGTATTAATTCCTACAGATTCTTAAGAGAAACTATATTCTTTCCCAGAAGTGAGGAAGTCATTAGAATATGAGGAAATGCTGCATTAAATCTGCAGATTAAACATCAGTCAATTCTGGATTAAATTAATGTATAGGCATAAATGAATGGTTTTAATCTTGAAGTGAAAGCATGAAGCAAAGGATCCCTGTCACTGTGTGAACAAAACTGAACTTAATGTGTCCAGGAAGAAAATTATGTAAGTAAAAAATACGGGCAAATTACCTGGCCTGGATTCCAGAAAATCTGAATTCGGTTCCACTGTTTACCGTAACCTTGTTACAGAATTTGGGGTAAGACTCTAAAGTGGGATGTCTACATAGATTTAGGTGAAGAAGTCCCATTTTAGGCACTAATGTGCCTCTGGTTCTTGGCACAGAAATTTCAGTCAGTATTTCCCAAGCATGTAAATGTCTGTCTCTGGACATGCCTGAACATCCCTTCAGTAGACTTTTGCATTCCTCATGCCTTCTGCTGCATATGTTTAGTAAAGCGGGGCATATATCTTATCTGAAAGACAGGCGAGTCCTATACTTTATATTCTCTGATTCCTCATTTGACAATGTATTTATATACGCAGATTTGTCATTTTGGGGACATGAGACTTGTTGCACATGTTCTGCACACATTCCCAGGAGAGACGGCACTATCTGTTGAGCCAGTCATGCTGTCTCTAAGTAGATAAGTAGTTGTGGATTGGCAGAAAAGGAAGGAGAGCAACAACAATTTATGAGAGGAGTAATCGGAAGAAACATAAAAGGAGAAGAGAAAATAGAATTTCCACACACTGTGAGGTGGATATGTAGGATAAAAAACCAATAATGATTGCCTTGGAAATCTCACTACTTGTTTTTATTCTAGAACTTAAATAAATGAAGTATAAGGACACGTGGGAGATACCACATTGATGGGAACAAAATAGACTGTTTTCCATCTTTACCACAATGCTGTTCCTGGGTGGAAAATCTTCTCAGTGTTGATGAAAACTTCAGATGTTTACACTTTCATTCTACACCACCACCCAAAATAATCCTCTGCTGTGGAAACCATCTGTCCTGCTAGGAGGATGGAAACACTGACCTGATTCAGTGGAGATTGAGACACTCAGTTTCTCTCCATGGAGGCATTACTTTTCATGCAGTCAGAGGGAAACACACAATAATTCCCTGAGATACCCTCTTTGTTAAGGTAGGTTTTAAAACTATTAATGTAAGATTCAAATTAATGATTCCATAGAAGGAGGAATCATTCTTAAATATTCACACTGGCATTTCATTTAATACACGTGTCTCACTAAGCCAGTTGTCTTCAGAAGAGCTGGAGGTGCCCACTTTTTGCAAAATGCATTTTCTTGGCTGGCACTATCCTGTTACAGTGCACTGACTGATTTAACAGTGTAGGTTCTTCTCCAGTGAAAAAACATTATAATTTTAGATATATAACACAGGCAGGACTAAAATGGATGAACATATGTTTCTTTGAAGGCTGTTTGCTAACAGCAATTGCTTTTACTTACAAGAAATTTGTCAGGAACTCCTCTAGCACTTTTCTAGCAGAGCTATATGGAAGTGAAAAACGAGTTTCAAAGGTAAGTCTTTCAAAACCAGCATGAAATTCATCACGTAAATTATTTAGTGGTTCAACCAATCTTAACTATTTTCTCAAAGCTGGTGGCAAGGAAATCTTGCTGCAATTTATCACTCTTGGAAGGCAGGTAACACGGATCAGCATTAAAACAGAGAAGCCCCAGTGAAATCAAAGCTGATTTTAATCAACATTGTACTTCACTTCTGGACCTAAGTTATCTAAGGCTCAGGCCTATCTTCAACACTACATCTATGGAAGTTTACCTGAACAAAACCAAAGGCTCAAGTCTGGAGCACATGATATTTCTGACCTCTTTTTTTTCCATTCCTCTTGCTTTAAGTTCAAAAAACTTAAATGGCCTGTGACAATTCTTTGCTAATGCAAGAGTATCTTGCATTAAAGGGTGAAAAGTGTGTTGGAAATCCACAGGCATGCACGTTACTTCTGACCTCTGGAAATCTGTCCATGACTTGGCTTTCTGAGGGCAGCTCGCTAGCTCCCACTGGAGGCAGTCAAGCCTGGCTGGAGGAGTGTGGGGCCTTCAAGCATGCTAGTTCCAACTCATTTCTAGCTCTGTCCTCCTACACACTCACCTACTGTCTCACCAGCTAATAGTTGGAGGTGGTCTAGTCTGTCAGAACAAGTGTCCTCAATCAACATCTGTGTGAACATGTACAAGGAACAGCTAAGTTTAAAAGCTCTTTAGAGGAACACAAGTTGTAAAAATATCCAGTAGCTAGAAGCTAAAATAAAAATGAGCAGTAGCAACTCTTTAGTACAGACACCAATTGAAAGAAAATATTCATCCTCACTCAAACCTTAAATCATGATGTGATGGCTTTCTGAAAGATACATTTCAATTCAACCAAAATTTGTTGAAGCGCAACAGGTTTCTCTTGCCTAGGAGATAAGTTTCCATCTATAGGTGGAAATACAGAGGGAAAGTCTGCAGTTAATACCATGCAAGAGGGACAGCTAGCTTAGGGCTTAAAAAACCCCAAACATTCCCTGTATCAGGTCACACAATGTGAGAAACATGTGGTGCCCAATTGTACACCCCCAAGTAGGATGCCAGCCCTCTGCCTCCCGCTCTACCACAGAAGTGGGAGAGGTAATCTCCCAGAGCTTTGGGAAAGGGACAGAAGAGAAATCTACATCAACATGAAATTATGGGAAACTCTGGTGTCTGGTTTTGGATGCTGCAACAGTTCCAGACAAGCTAGAGAATAGTCACCTTAGACTACAAAGTTGCTAATTCTCCTCTGTGTTTAGAAATCTCTCTAAGCAGTTTCCGTGAAGAAGCAAGGTCAGCTTTCCGCTATCAGCAAGTGGGACCTTGACCATTCTGCATGAACCAGCCACATCACAACTCAGATAGGAAAGACAGCACATTTCTGCTCAATCCTTCCTGTTCAGAAGGCTCTTTACTTTTTGTGTTGTTTGTTGATGTATAAATAGAGCAAAGGCAAAAGACTAAGTGAGTCCTACATAAGGGTAGACTGCAGAGGCATCAGTTGAATGAGGGACAGAACAAGCTAAAAGCTAATCTAATGCATCACTTTGAGACTCACATAGTTGTTTCTCTGTATGTTTGTTTCTTCATTTCACTAAGTGAGTCGCCCTGCTTCAGGTATGAATAAATCTGAATTGCAGTAGAAAACACATGAGACATCATTGTAGCCTGTCGTGTGAGCTTGGGCATGTATAGTGTATTTTTCCCCTCATGATGGCCAAGCCATGGCTATGTTTTCCCCTATGTTTTGCAGAAAAAGGAGGTGAATATGAGGGTATCTGGAAGGATAGCATGATAGATGAAAAGAAATTAAATAATTGGGGATTTTTTTCCTTCTGAAGAACAGGAAGTTATCCCATGAATAAATTTCATGCTTCAGAATAGTATAGAAACCCAAAACCAAGTAACAGATATAGACTGGATTCTAAAATCATCACATTTTCTTCAGAACCCCACAACCCAAGATTTAAGGTTACAAGGGAGGTTTTACTTCCCACTTTGCTAATAACACACAGGAAATCAGCATTCCCTTGTGGTTTCAGTGCAGTCCATTTTCCCCTGTGGTTTCAGTTTAATTCATTCCCCTTCTTCTGCTTGCTTTCCTGTAGTAAATTTTCCTGCAACACTTCAGTTCACTGTTAATCAGGCATTTTGCTCTGTGCTCTTAGTGGGTGAGACGATTACAGTGCTTTGACTTTTTCCACATACAGAGTACTTTCTATGTCTGGCTTTGGTTGAGGGCTGCCTTCTCCACTTTTTTCAGCAGACTGAACCTTGGCTGTTCTATTTATGGGGTGGTTTTCCTCAGTAATGACTGAAGAACTCTTTCTCTTCATTGCACGAACAGTTGGGTATCTGGAGAAGACTAATTGAAAACCAGCCAGGAAGAACCCTGTATGGGAAGGCATTTTCTACCACAGGAAATGAAGAAGCTGGCAGGAGGGGGACTGACTTGTTTCAAGATAAAGACCTGTTTGTATTCTGAAGTGCAGCTTGACCTAAGTGTTTGAAAACTACAATTTTCTGCAAGGGAGAAATGCCAAGAAAAGAGCATTCTACCATCTCCAGGTTCAAAACTGGGTGTCTACTCTTGTTCAAGAAGCCAAAATCCAAACAAAAGGACTTGTTATTCAAAACCATCGCCTATTGAATAATCAAAATCTGGCATAACTGTAGCTCTGTATTGCTTCAGAATCAGTGAGTGTTCAGAAGAAAAGCTTTCATATTTTGAAATGGCCTTTAAATCATTGTGCCCCATTTTTTCTGCATAAGGTACATGACTCTAAGAAAACATAGACATATTCTACATATCCATATGATCATCCATATTTTTGCATTTATGATTACCCCATCTGACTAACAATTAAGGAGACTCAGTACAATTAGAATCTGAGTCCAATTAGTGTGTAAGGAAGCAGCTGCTACAGGCAACAGATATATCTTCTATTAATAAGTCAACCAATCTGAACTTTCCCACTGGGGGGCTTCATCCACAATGTTTATCAATTTGTTACAGCATCTGCAATAATTCTTAGCAGCTGCAAGTACGATGAAAACTGGAAAAAAACTGGATAAGCCAAAAGCCTGTTGCCAAGAAAATGTGGACATGCTTGCATTGCAAAAGCATCAAGGCAGATATTTCCTTGCTTTCTTCAAGACTGCATATTGGATGCAGACAGTTTTGGCCCTAAAACTGAAATAGTTTATGGAGAACCTGAACCTTTGACCATTTGTTCTCTTTGATGTCCTCTACCTCTTGTAAATCTAAGGATATTCCCAACATCCCAAGCCTCTCTTTTTCTTCTATCCACATAAGCTGCCAAGTGCCTCAGTCTTCTTACCACCTGCTTTTTGCTGGGTTCTTTCAGTTTCTGGACAGCTCGGACAAAAGCCTTGGCAGAGACCATAGCTGCAGGGATACATTTGAAACTCAGGAGTCAAACATTTACACAAATTGAAACTGAAACTCACTGTGAAATGTACTTGTCGTATGTCATCTAGTCATTTACTTGCATTGAGGCTGCTTATTTTGTCATTCAAAGTTTGGAGCTTTTATATCAGAGTACTGTACTTCAGCAATCTGTGACTAACCTCCTATGGTCAGGAAAAACCCACCACAAAGAAACCATATTGAAGCACCTCCATTTCCCTAAAACTGCTGCCTGCATGAAGTCAATAGCTGTGCCATTTACTGCATGAAGTACTGAAGGGGAAAAGGAATGAGTAATATCTTAATAGCTGCCATCGATGTGGGCTGTTACAAACCATTTTAGCTGCTTGATGGACTGCAGAAAGAGTAATTTTCTGTGAGGAAACCACAGGATACAGAGCTCTAGGAAAAAGTGTTCAACCACTGTAAACTAAGTGAGTGAAAATGTACCACAGCATCTCTACTGGACGGAATTTGTTCACAGGGAATCATTTTACAGGTGTGCTCTGGGTGCTCTAGGAACTGAGAGTCACTGAGCAGTTATTTCTCAGTTGTTTTTAATTATAAAAGCAAATTACTCAAATATTTGACTTATGCCACCTGATGTCTTTCTGCCACTGTAGTTGCTTGCCTGATTTTCATTTCCTCACCCTAATGAATGGGTTTAGTTATATATATTTTCAAGAGGGCTGATATGTTTGTTCACAGAAGTGAGTGGATTTGAGGCTGTGAATGGAAGGGTATGGCTGAGGGTACTTTAGCTTCTGAAGGAGTCAAGCTCTTCGCCAACTACTCCCACGTCAGCCTGAGCTTTGCATAGTCTCTATAAGTGGTGCAGACAGTGGAGGGGAGAAATGGTAAAAACAGAGAAAAGTACAAGGTAGAAAAATATGAAAGACAGCAACAACAACAAAAAAAGGATGTTATGAAATCTTAAACCAAGAAAGACATTTATATATATATATATTAAGCCAAAAAGTAGTTAAATTAGCAGAAGGATGATGCTTTAAATGCTTAGATATATACATTTATAAATATCTGAGTATATATCTACCATCATCTTTTTTCTTGTGTGTTTCAATGTGAGAACAATATAGACTGGCAACCTGCTCATTTGGGATGGTTGCAATGGCACATGCACAATGTCAGAATGTCTTCTGATAGTGAAGGGCCAACAAGACAGTTTCTCCCATGTTGGTAGAGGATGAAATTTCTATGTTTTTCTCCCTTTAAATGGAGTAGATAAAGACTTATGATGTTTTAGAAACTGAAACTGAGTCTCTACCTGAAAACAGAAGCAGCGTGTTTAAGGTGTCATGGGCAGCAAACCAAATATCCCTTCATAAAAAATAGAACAACAAAATGGTTAATTACCGCCAGTTATATGGACAAAGAAAGAAGACACAGCTTGAACAAACACATTTGATTTTTTAATTAGACTGAAAGTACATACATTGCTAGTTATGGGAGCTCAGATGGTTGATGAAGACCTGCTAAACCACATGATGACTAAAAATAAATGTTAACTATGCATCAAATTTTAATTTATTTTCCTGCCAGTAAGAAATGTAATGAATAAAAACCTTAAGCAGATCCTGCCGTTGAGGATTGAATACAACAGTGCTATAGTTTAGCCTGGTGCTCGTATATACAAGTCTACTCAAATTAATCTCTTCTTATATATCAAAAAAAAGTCACTCAGCAAGAGATTTTGCCATTAGTATGCCATATAAGCACATAAAACCACTGTCAAATTGTATTCCACATCCACTATATTACACAGTGTTATCACCGTGATAGCAATGTAAATGCAGTGTTGGGTCATTCTGATACTGGCAAGTCTACAAACCACCAAATAAATAACTCTTCCTCTGCTATGCAATGATATATAAGCCTATCTATCCTTAGATAAGAATGATAAATATACATGCAAAGAAAGCTGAAGTTTGACCTGGAAAGCCAATGCCTACCCTGTATTTGGCAAATTTATTATATAGTGTAGAAAGACCTACTACTTAAGTAACTCTCCCGAGGGAAAGAGGGGGAAAGACTATTATGATATCTTAAAAAGTCAGGGTGGATTTAAGAAAAAGTTGACGGAAAGCCATGATATTCATAAAGCTTCACATTTCAGATATAACTCATACATTTCATGGTCTCTAATGCATTGGCTTTGTCATATAATAAAAGGATTGTAATTCTGTGGATTGTGAAGTAAACTGAATAATTCATATGAATGTCACTGAGACATTTTCCCCACTAATTGTGATGATCCAATCCTATTTTCTCCCACCCTGTTATCAGGCATCAGCTAATGGATTAAAATATATGCAGCAGATTAAAATGGTGATGTTATAGACTGTTCACTTAGATTAAAACAAAATGTCTGTAAGGTTATCAAGGAATTACATAGAAGATTAATAACTGTGATGACAAGGAAGATAATGTATTAATATAAATACAGAGATCAGCCTTCACTCATGCATGACCAAGGCTATAGTAGCATGGCAGCCTGAACTCATATATGCCCAGAGTTTATATGGAGACATGCTCCAAAACTTCCTTTAAAACCACATTTGACTTCTTCCCAGACAACAAGCCATAGCGTACAGGCACAGGTCACTGCTGGAAGGTGCTTCTTTGAGCGCTAAAGAGCCCCCATGTCCAGCCTTGCCACTAGACTTAGGAAAACATGTCTGTCACCTGGTGTGTGGAGGGAGGCAGCCTAGAAGGCACTTCTGGAGTGCCTTTCAAGCTGGTGGAGACCAAGATCCCCAGTAATATACTGGGACTGGTGTTCACTACACAGGCATTGCATGTGTGTGTGTAAGGGCTAGGAACAGTATCTGCTTCTTGCCACAAACAAGAATAAAAGCCAGTTGGCTGTGCCAGCCGAATTCTCTAAGTATTGATTAAAGAGATTTAGAACCCAATTAATCAGAGGTGAATTACCAAACTAGGGATTTCTGAAGCTGCAACAACTCAAGTGGAAAAGCTTTAATGTATCTTTGTAATACTCCTGTATCTAGATCTCTCTCTTTATAACAAAAAAGACCAATAAATTTACTGAACATCATCGCAACTAGAAAGCCAATTTTCCCCTTTTTTGGGACATAATTCTACATAGCAAATTCTTAGAACATCTCCTATCCATCCCCTGATGTGCCAGACTTTCTGGTATCAACAGGATCATATTGTCCTTTCTGTTTGGTATTTTTACCAGAAACATGCAGCGTTATCATTTATTACTTTTTCATAAATTGCAAGTACACTACTCGGTTTAAGCGGGAAGCATACCCTGCCATGCAATCCATAGGCCACTACAAAATCTTAGTAAAGAGAATTCCTAGGAGCTGTGCAATTGCAGGTACAGCTGTAACAGGAGATAGGATGGTTTTTTCACAAGCTTTCATATGGTGAAACAGGTTTTTTATCTCTACTCTAGTTACTTAATCTGACAGAAATGTACACACACACACAGAATGTCTCCCCCTCCTTACATCCTGCCTGCTTAGCTACCCTGAATCGTAATTGTGCTGAGGCTGAATGTTTCTGAAAGTAATTTTCTTCAGAAAAAAATAGACATTAATTGTGTTTAAAGGCCAGACGCACACCAGAAGGGTAGCAGCATGAAAAATAGGCACTTGACATTAACACAGTGATTCCTATTACCTTCTTGTTTGGAATCAAATTTTACGTCCTTGTTTGTTTTTTTTTTTTCACCAGTATCTCCTTTAGCTACAAATCTCCCTTTGGCCTTCTGAACACAGCAGTCCCTCCTGCACACAGCCAGCCACCACTGAAGAGCTGGTTCAGAGTGCTGGCATTTAGATAATAAGGGAGCAAAAGGTGGCACCAATTGATTTAAATGCTTCCAAAAATCGGTAGTCCCAAAAAGATGTTCTGGGCCTTTCCCTGAGTAAGAAGTGTATCCTGCTTCCAACCACTGCTCAGGGAGAGGCATCTTGTTGGCCTCCTGGGGCAGGCTTGCAGTCTCTGCCTAGCTACCCTGTAAGCAGCATCATCCTCACTTTGAATATGTGGGGACATGAAGGGAAGCAGAAATAAGGACGTCTGATTACGACTAAGCAGAACAATTTTGATAGATGTGGAGAGGAAACACCCCAAGTATCCAGTATGTCATCACCAGTAAATAATAGGACCTTCTATTTTCTGACTTTTGTGCTTCAGACACATGCTATCATGTGTCTAAATGTACATAGCAGCACTTTACGTGTTATATTGAGCAATGAGGCAAATGATCAAAATGGCTAAAGAGAGTAAAGTGAGGTCAAGGTCAGGAAAAACAAGGGGCAGCATCACTGAGAATTTCATACCTAGTAATTATCAGTCTGTCTTAATTTTTAATGGTTGAATATTTTCAGTAGCCAACTTTGTGTCTGGAAAAGCATCCATTACATACAATTCTATGTCAGTTAATCAACCTAACATTATTTTTAACAAGGGGAAAACTTTTCCTCAGTTATTCACTGATCATAATTCGGGTGGCAAATTGCCTTCTCTCATTTGGCGTTTTTTCCGTTTCCCGACTAGCTGAAACATCTAAACCAGAAAAAAAAAAACAAACTAGGAAAAATGAGCTTTTTCACTGCATTATCATATATAATCCTGGATGTTACATTTGGAATTTATGCTCAGTTTCATGACAGATTATCCAATATTCATAGATAATAAGAAATCAGCTATAAATGTTTGGCTCATTTTAATTGCCAAGTCTGTTTTCTTGAGGACAAGTGGGAATAAGCTTCAGATATGAGAGTGATCCGTATAGTCTTTGTGAAGCATTCTCTTAAGTACAGAAATATTAAAAAAACTTTCCACCCCTGCCATGAATGTATAGATTCACATGCCCATGCATTACATGGAATTCTACCCTTACAGATGAGCTAGCAATACAGGAGTCTGCGCTCTGACTTTTCGGGATTGGTGGACAAGTGCATATGCAATAATTTCAATTCGGCTGGTGTGGTTAAAGCTCAGCTCATTAGTCTCTAGACCATATAAAGCTGCACTTGTTTTCCTTAGCTTGCACTAGCTGCTGTCTTGCTTTTTTGGCACTATGTCAGGCGTCTATAGTACTCACTTTCATTTGTGTATTGTGACTGAATAGGAATTAGCATAACATGTGGCATTACTTCAGTATCAAACGCCGCAGAGAAACACTTTTTTTCTTCAACAGACCATGTTCTCTGCAGCCTTTAAAAGAAACATTTAAAAAGAGGGTTTGCCAAAGCCTTTTTGGTCTCACTCCCTGGTAGAATTTCATATGCCATTTGTCTGAAAGGTTGGCTGGGGGGCAATGTTATCAGAAAGTTCAAGCTAAAGCAGTGGAGAACAGGAAAGAAAGTCAAAGGCTTAGCAAGCAGAAAACAAGGGCCTGCTTTTATCCTGAGATCTGGAAAACATGGTGAAGTGGGAGAGTTAAACTGGGGCTGACCCAAGCAGCTGGAGCCTTGGTCAGGGACCAGCCCTCAGTATGCTTAGGGAGGGGCTGGCAGACCTCCAGCCTCCCCTCTTACGCCAGGACAGGGGCCAAGGTTTTGTCTGTCTCCCTGCAGTGCCAGCCTCACAGGACCACTCCATGCTTGCTGTGGGTACACCGTGGAGCTGATGTTCCCCTTCACCTTTGCCGGTATTTGAGACCTTCAGATGGCCATAAGTGCCATAAGTGCATCCCTGATGTCCCCTTGGCCCCCTGGTAAACCTGCTCCTGTTGCACAAAGAATGGAAGTTCTCGGGTCTGTTTGAGGTTCAGACACAAAATCTGATTGGAGATGTGGTTTCGGTATTTATCTGTTTGCAAGGGACCTCCTTAATTGTTTTGGCTTACATGCCTGGCTTATGTATAAAGCAAGTTTGCGTGTGTAGCCACCTGCCTACTTACCTCAGCACCTAATCAGCTCCCTTTCCTACCTTTGGTTACCCTTACATCAGAGAACAGTCTGTTTTCTGACGGAAAAACCTAACCCTCCATCCTAAAAAAGTATTGTGAGAAGTATATTAAATCCTGTGAGGTCTACAGTGTGGTGCACAGCTCTCTTCCACAGGATGGGAGGCCAGGCAAGTCCTAATGAGCCATCACAGCACTCAGGAAAAGAAGCAGAGGTGGTTTTTTCTGCCTGATCATATGCTGTCTGGGCAGAGCACTGGTGAGGTGATGATCACCCAACGGTGGGTGCTAGGACACATTCCCATCCATGGCTCTGCCCAAGCAGGCTAGCATGACATGGCTATAATTTTGAGGGTGGCTTTGCTCTGTGTCAGTGTATCAGAACAGCAATGTTGCTCAGGCACCGTCCCTGGCTGGAGGATGTCTTCCCACAATGCTCTTCACACTCCTTTCCAACACAGTGCTTTCCCATAGGCTTTCTGTGGGGTACTGACAGATAGCAGCTCCAAGTACCCTGAAATGATTCACTTGACAGTATCACACTTTAGAATGTAGCACTCCCCTGAGAGGTACTTTAGCACAGTTCATTAGTAGTGTTCATTAGTAATAAATGCGAAGCATAGAGATAAACCGTGGCATACATGGATAAGAGATATTTCATGCTCTGTATGTTTCCCTAAAGAAAGTACATCTCTGTCGTATCTGTTCAGAAGTGGCAGTAACACACTGTTCTCCCCTTCAAGGAAGCTTTAATTATTTAATGCCTGGGAAATTAAATAGATGGTCTTATTCATTCTGATATACTGTAGGCAGGTTTGATTTAGTAGGGAAGAGATATCTGATTATTCTGCTGAGAAATTAAAATAGCTAACAGCAAAATTAATTAACTAGTGTATTAATGAACAAGTGGTTCTAAAATTAATCTGAAATCTAAATTGAAGTGCATGTGGATGGGTGCTTGAATGGGCATCAATTGTCAGGTTAAGCCTCAAGCAAGATTGATGGTTCTTTAATGTTCTCAATCAGTGGAAATTTCCCTCTCTTTGCCTGATGGGAAGATAAGTCTCCTTCCTTTTGTACAAACCCAGTTCACCTGCTCAGTCTTTACATGAGGTCAATCAGCCTTTCTGTGCGCAGCATCCAGATCCACACAAATCAGCAAAATTAACTTGTTAATACTTAAGGAAAACAGTGAGTAAGAAGGCATTCCAATCCCATATCCCAAACAGGATCAAATGTGCACTGTGGATATGGATACCCACTTTATAAAGGTAATGCTAGCTTGAAAACTGAAGCACTCCCATACTTGTCTCACATACTGATTGCCTTAGACAGAGAAAGAAAACCAAAACCAGTTGGATCAGGACCAGATCCAGTCTTTGCCATACTAACAGTTACATGGAGTAACACAGACTTATGAAAGTAAAGGATCCAGGACAGTTCCTTGGGTTTTGAGAAGAGCTGTGCTTGGCAACTGTCCAAGAAGAACAAAGTTATAACAATACATAGCTACTGCAAATGAAGACAAAGTTTAAAGAGCAAGACATTCATATTAAGAGGTTTGGGAGTTATAAAATCTGCTATTTCCTTTTTTGGTTACAAAGGTTGTATTTCTATCTTGTTCTTTACAATAATTGAATATGACCAATTAAATCTTGTGCTGAAAGCATTGGCTGGATTTTTCCAGCAGGTTCCTGAGATTACAGGGGTTTTCTTTACCTCCCTGCAGCAACTACCTCCCACACACCCTTATAGACTGCAGAGAAAACTTTGTTGCAGAAATAATGAGAGCTGTTCTTACAGATTACTTGTATTTATAAAGGTCTTAATGGCTTTTTTGGAAGAGTTTACCACAGAGAAGCAGTAACAGGGCATATCTGGATTACTGTCTTTGTTAATAGCTTTCATTCAAAAGTAAGCAATTACAAGGTGGGGGGGAGTAATTTTTACATGAAGGGATAAGGCTTTCTCAATAGACAAACTTGAGAGATGTGCAGCCTAAAGAACTTGTCTGTAAGTGTTGAAGATTAATTTTTCTTTATGGAATATCTATGCCAGACTGTTCTAGTGATTGATTAGAGACCTGAATATTGAAGGCTGGGGAACGTATCCCCTTCAGGGGAAAATAAAACAGAGATAATTTGTTTCTGGTTTATACCAAGCCTATTTCAAATAGTAGCTGTCTGAGGTTTGTTTCAGGTTCCCTTAAGGCTATGTGTGCACTTCAAGTTGCATCCAGATGTGCTATACTGCCATGAAATCTTCTCCATGGAGATAAAGAATGGGTATTTCTGTTACGCCTAGTATGCAGGACAGACAGAGGAATGAATACCTGTTGATCACCGGAGTAGGCAACAAAAAGTAAGAGATTTTTTCCAGTTTAAAGTTATCTGTATTTCTTAGTGGCTACGATCTTCATGTAACATTTGTTTAGTCCTGTCATAATATCATATTATAATGGCTCATATCTGTAAAAGCGTACACCTGTCACTGTCTGATTTCACTCCTAAAGAGTGACCATAAGTAGTACAGGGATAGGTGGATTGGCAGGACAGATGTGAGCAAACTTCTTGACTCAAAGCTAGGGTAAGCATCTTATGCCCTGCTTTCCAATTGTGTTCTGGAAACCCACCCAGGCTGTACATGTTACAGCAGACAGTAAGGCACTGTGGCCTGACTATGAATATTACTTTCTTTGGTGTTTGTTAATAATATAGATCTTTTTGTCGCTGCAGCTGCAGGTCACAACTTCATTTGGACACCTCCTGTCAGAGTGCCCCACAAGTCACACTGCAGGGGAAGCATCTGCGTACAGGGATGATACACATACAGTAAATGTGCTAGGATAAGCAGAGCCCTTCCTTTGCAAGGATTGCAGTCAAGGGTTCATTGCAAGGGCTGAATTCACAGACAGTTCCTGAAAAGCAAGACTTGGTTGTAGACTGTGCTCTGCTGAGAATTGCGTATTGTTGCATTGAATCACGTCGCTACTCTCTCTGCAGCCCATGCAAGCCTAGGAGTCAACCTTCCTCTCAGTACGGAACTGGTAGGAAGGCTCACTTGAGTACATGGCTACAAGTCTTCCATGTCTTAGCAGGGATCATTTCCCATCTGCCAAAGTCCCTGAAGGAGGTGCCAGCCTGTGAGGCTTACAGCAGCATCACTTGTATGGGAGAAAAGGAAAGGACAGCTAACACTCCCCCACACTAACACAACATACCCCAGAAACCTCTAAAGGACTCACTGTTAATTTTCCCTCCCACTGTATAACTGATCTCTACAAGAAAAAAGTGGGCAGCTTTTCAGCATACAGCCCTTCCTGATGGAGAAAGAAAGGAGGAGGATCTATTTTCAGAAGCTCTTTCCCACTCATTTGCATTTCATGTCCAGGCAGTCATTCCAGCAGGCAGGTATGTACTTCTGGCCAGGAAGGAAACCAGTCATCTTGGTGTGAGTGGCCTATTCCATTGCTGCATGCTCTAGAGAGCTGCTCTTAATGCATTAAGACAGAGGCATTTCTTCGCAGAAGAGAATGGTAAAGGAGATACCCTGCTGGCATTCAGGGTATGGATGGTTATGGATGCTCCGCTTATCCCTAGCACATTTAACTATATGTGTAGCACCCCTTATGCAGATGCCTCCCCTGCAGTGTGACTTGTGGGGCACTCTGCCAGGAGGTATCCAAGTGAGTTTATGATCTGCAGCTGCAGTGAAAAAAGGATCAATATTAGTAATAAACTCCAAAGAGCATTCAGGCATGGATGAAAGCCTGCACTTGCATCCAGATAACACTGCAAGTCATTCATATAAAACTAAGTAAATGGGTTTCAAAGCCATCAGCATTAATCAGAGTATTGTTGTCTTCCCTCACAGATTATTTCAATTGCTCCCACTTTCCCATTATTTCCTTGTTTATTTATTTATTCTTAATATCGGTCCTTAAAGCAAACTGCACTGCACCTAATAAGCTATGATTTCTCTTTTCTTTCAAGGTAGTCTGGTAGAGAGGTGGAGTCATCTGACAAGGAGAACAAACAGGCTTAGCAAAAGGAGGAAAAAGGGTTGCAAAAGCCTCATAATAGCACACACTGAGCTTTACTGTCAAAAGGGAACCTTGTTTCTCCCCATGCTCTGCATCTCAGAGTGCTCCAGGGTCAAGGAACACCCCCCAGGAAGTGAGCTGTGAGCACGTGATTAATGGACAAAATGGCATCATCCAAATGATGACTCTGCCCAAATGACTGCAACACCTCAGCAGACAGATCACAAAATCAAAGCATACCCATCTGTACCTGCCTGTACCAAGCCTCCTCCAGGTGTTCAGCATCAGTAGACCCCTGGCAACCCTGCAAATGCTCAGGGTCTCACCTTAACATAGTGCGTCTGCCATAAAACCGATGAGGAAAAAGAAGCTCAGAGGAAAAGGTGTTAGTTGTGCTGTGGGGCTTCAGTATTTTCACACAAAGTGTGTCTGATAAGAAACTTATTTTGATTATTTTTCTTTCATTTTCCATTTGAAAAGTTAGGGGTTTTTTACTATTTTAATTAAGCAGCGGGAGTCATGCATCAATGGATATTTGTATGTATGAGCTTGGAATTTGTCTATATCCTAAATCTAATTTGTATGCATGAATAAATGTTGTATACACCCTAATATCAATGGTAAGAGGTCTATTTAACAACCTTTAAGAAAGATAAGCAATTAAAACCTAGCAGAAGACAAACCGTATGCCATTTCCAGGTAATTTCCTTTAGCAGTATTTTATGTTGGAGGCAAAGAAAGTGCTGTGGAATGCTGCCAGAATGCAAAGCTGTCATGTGAAATGCCACAATATCCATACACCTCATGTCTCCAAAACCTTGCATTTTTTACACCATGCTGAGTACAATTTAATTAAGAATCTTCATGCAGGGACTGTTGTCAAAGAATGTGCTTTTCTCTGCATGCAGTAGTTAATAGTAAAAAAAAGAAGTATAATCCAATAGCAAGTGGAAAATCTGCAGCCAGGCTCCTGCAAAGCCTCTGAGATGCCAATTAAAAAAAGATTAAATAAAACAGAATGTAATTTTGAGTTATTATTTCAGAAAGCACATCCATAAATTATAAAGCACTGTTCCCACCGGAAAGTTGCAGAAGCTGCGTGCCTAATAGAAGCCCATTAAGACACTGGTGTTTTTGCAAGGGACTGTCGAATAGGAAAAATTTACATTAAGCAAAACCACCACAGTGATTTAAAAGCAGAGTGAGTTAAGCTGAAAGATGGTGTGTTGACAGTGCTAGCAACAGAAATGCTATGTTGCCGTATACTGCAGGACTGGTCCTGCCTCCCCACCCTGAATTCTGGCCACTTATCCTTTGCCAGGGTATGTTTGAGCCTCTAGGGCTTGCTAACAACTAGGGTTTGAAAATCAGCCTCTCACATCTCCAAAATAGGTCTTGCATTTTGAAATTACTCAGCCATGTTGCTGAGAGAGAAACAGAAAACAGGCAGGCAGGTAGACAGAAAGAAGAAAAGACAGAGAGAGACATTTTCAGGACAAGCAAACTCAATTTTGCAATACTGTGATCTCAAGTAAAGTAGCAAAATTGAAGTGGAAGATTTACAGTGCTTTTGGAGTTGAGAATTCCTGTCCACAAAACTCTAATTACTGATTTTTATCAACTTGACGTTGCAGCAAGTAGTACAATATCCATGTGAGGCATTTGAGCATTTTAATCTGATCCTAGGACATCCCTGCTACAACTGACTTTAAATGTGTGACAATTTTATGTAAGGAATTTATATAACAATTTGGCTACTGCAGGACCTTTAGCAGGTATAATTTCAAACTACTGGAGTATTCAGGCAGGAAAATACTATTTCCAAGCCCATTTGCCATAATTTTAAAACTTACTAAAAATAATTTTCCTGTAACACACACAGTACTTCTAGCATCCGTGCCCGCTTTCACAGAGATTGCCTCAGCTCAGCATTCACTTTACTCTGTAATGCAGGTAGAACAGCCTGACAGCAACAAAACATGGGTGGCTGAGAGACCCTGAACTACTGATTTGTTGTGTATTAACATAAAAAATTAACATTAATGTCAATTCTTACAAAAATACAACTAATAATTTGCAAACCTGAAAAATACTACCTCATCTAAAACCATTGCGGTGACAAATCTGTGCTTCCTTCAGCATCTGTTTAAGAACAGGCACATTAAGAATATCAAAGTTCTTATGACACTGAATTCAGAGGTAAATTTTGCTACCTGATCACACAGATGAGACTGCAGCCTTTCAGCAGTATGAATGTACAGTCTTTGAGGACTGTACATTTAGATGTTGACATATCCAGAGTTATCCAAATGGCCCAGAACACTACATTACAAACATCTGTACAGTGAATGTGCTTTGCTCTAGGACGGCAAATTTATGGTACTATATAAATGGTTAATCATAATTTCGTAAGCTACATAAATAAAAACTACAATAGCTGTACATCACAGAATTGTCAAACTATAGATGACACAATTCAAAACAAAATCAAGAAATGGATTGGTGTGAGGTTATGCTTTACAATGCTTGAATTTATGGAAGTGTATCTTTAGTTTGCATGTTACCTGCTTATACAGTGCCCTGGATGTCTCTGACAAATTTTTGTTTCATGCATCAGTGAGGAATCCTATGTCATAAGCCAGAATACTTCACATCTAAAGATTTAGAGCCACTTTTAATGTAATATTGGATCTCAAATACAGAGCAAATAGCTCCTTAAAAATGTACAGATCCCTTAACATCTAAAGAGGGCTTATAACCAGTATGAATTTAATACTGAATTTCAAAGTGACTGAGAAAAAATTAATTTGCAGCCCTGCTATAAAGATAGAGCAGTTGCAGAAATCCCAGGAGGCTTTAGACCAGATATTCAGCTGTTACAAAGAGATGTAGTTTTATATATACAGTATGTTGTCCACTATGGGAATTTTCTAAAACAAAGAATGATAGGGTTCAACTCACTGTGATATGAGTAATTCAGTACATAAATCTGAAGGAGCATCTGCTTTGAAGGAAAGGCAAATTAGGCTTGCGTTACTTCTTGCTTTTCTTATGAGTAATACTTTTAGGTATGTAAATGTATGAATTTAAAATCTTGTCACTGTTAGAATACTCACTTCTGTGCCAGAAGAATAAGGAACCAAATTTTTGGCTTAAATCCATGATGATCTGGTTTGATATTGTTATATCTGAATATAACACCAACAAGTGTATAACCCCCACATTTTGTTTAAAACAGGAGGAGGTGGGCCAAATTTTGGCTGCCCCACAAATGTTTGGCTGGTGCTGAGGCATATGAATACTGTACATTGACTTTCCTATTCTCTGACTTGACGATTTGAATTCTTACTCACCCCATCTGATTATCCTGCCTCCTAGTAATGTGCGGTGACATGTCCAGAGTATGTGAATCTGGCCAAAGAACTGTATTTGCCTTTTTCTTTCTTGCACAGAACACAAGATGGAACACCTCTTTGACAGTGGTGGAGTGTGCAGGATCCAGTGAGACACGGCAACTTGATACTTAGAAGGTAATTGAAAACATGAAGATAAAGGTCCCAGATCATCAGTTCAACTTCACTGGAGGTAGGTGGCTAACATCATCTGACGATTCACTTCACAGATTTTAAAAGAGCAGTCTATTACACAGCTACCTCTTATAAAGTATTTATTTTTCTGCTATTACAGTAACGTCTAAGTGTTTCTGGGGTATTAAAAACATATTTATCCTCATAAACTGGTAAAGCAAGACAGTGCTTGCCTTACAGACAGAGACATAGAATACAAGAACCCTTTACACCCACAGCATTGGAGTTTAGGCACCTGCAGTTTGGTAAAGTCAAAAACACAGCACTGCACCAGCTACTAAGAAGAATTAAAATGACTGCTACAGCTGAACCCAGGACACCCCGGAATATTTGTGCCTGAATTCCAAGCAGAAGTCACACAGGAGACCTGGAGGGTGAGGGAGCAAGGGAGGACAGAGTAGTGGCCCTGGTTGTCCTGAGTTTCAGATGCCCATACCTCAATCATTTACTCATTCTGCTTCTGTTTCTGCTTTAATCCAGCAAGCAAAATTCCTAGGAAGACCTTGTCTTTTGTGCTAGGTCCAGTGAACTGCCTGGATAGCCCACTAGCCCCTTTTTAACAAGGAAGGAATGTAAATAAGAGTCCTGTCTATTACTATATATTCCCAAATTCTGGCAGTCGGTCATTTAGGATCATGCTGTGATTGTTTAATAGCTGATTGCAGAGCTTTCTTCTGTGAGACTGTCTGGCTTATCCTGCAACAGTGATGTTGGTAGTTCAACTGCAAGCTCTGTGAAAAATACATTTTATTTATTTTAAACTGGCAGCACCTAGAGTTCATTGGGTATATCTTGTATAACAAGAAAAAAGTGGATAGTTGTTCACTGACATTGCATTTTTTAATATTTTTTTTCATAACTAAAAACATTCAGACTTGTCTGATACTAATGAATTTTAGAAAATGTGGAAAAAAAAACCACCTGACAGTTGCATTTGGCTTCGAACTATTTCTAAAAATAACAGGATATACAGAAAGCCTACAATTTACACGGTATACTTTGATTACACGAAAAACGAACTCTAAAACTAGACTTTTTCTGCATATTTTTTTTTTCTGACACAACAGGTATTTTCAAAGCCAGCTTGAACAGGCTTTTGTGCAACCTGGACCTGTGGAAGGTGTCCCTGCCTTCAGGGGGTGTCAGGGTGCCAGGGGGTTGGAACTAGATGGTCTTTAATGTCCCTTCCAACCCAAACCATTCTATGATTCATTAAATAAGCCTTATAACACCTCCATAAGTTAACATGTCAAAAAGTCCTAAACCAAAACCCCATTAAATAAAGCATTTCTATTGGGAAAGTTCTTGCACACATAGTTAATGAAGTGAAAATGGCTATTTGTGTACAGTTAAGGGGATGCTTGCTTCTGTCCTGAACAGGGGCCTTCCCACTGATACCATCAGGACTCAGTACTACAGTAAACAGAAGCCTGTTACCTCTTGCCAAGTTACTGGAGTTGGAATTTCAAATGAACCTACTGGAATTTGACATCTAAGTAGTACCAAATTTCAACATTTCATTCCTTTAGCAATGTTTCCAGCCCCTACCTTAAGCAACCAGTTGATGCTATGCTTTCACAAAATGGACTAAAGCTTGCTAACATGTTCTTCCCACATAAAATGTCTCTTGGATAAAGCTTGATATAAGTCAAATGCCATACACACTAACTTTTGGTAGCTTTAGAAAATAAAGACATTAAATGGCAACCACTCTAGAAACCAACAAATGTCAGTGGTCTTGCTAGTCAGTAACAAAGAAGATGCTGTTCCATTGCATGGTGTGTACATCAATCATCACACCAGCTTCCAAATTACACAAATGCTTCAGAAGAGAGAGTTGGCACTTATCTTACATTCCCTCATCTGCGAGTCTCACACTGCATCCATCACACTAATAAAGCAGTCCACAAGCTGGAAAAAATTATCCTAAAAAAGAGCACCAAATATATACTATTGATCTGTCTAATGAGATTTGGAAAAACTCCAACTTCTTGTTCTCCTCACAAATTCAAGACAGCAGCCTCAGGTTAAAAACAATTTCCAATAGGAAGACACAGAAGCCATAAAGCCTGAGACTACCTCAGAAGTGACTGAAACAGAGCTTTCACCTTGTCAGCTTTATAGCTTGAAAGACCATTACTAAATTCCTTTCTCTTCTATAAATTAGACATTCACTTTTAACTTTCAGATTGACCCACAGGGAGAATCCACATTGTCTAAATGTTGCGTTTGAGCTCAAATGCTATTTTTAAAACGTGATATAAACTGGTGGACTGTTGTAACAAGTGCCCATTGAAAACGGCCCTATGAAATTTTGCATAGATGGCCTAGATGGGAAAGACATCCCCAGACTTTTCCAAGCTGTTCCAACATTCCCTGCTAGCAAATGTTCTTATGGACACCAACACAGTCAGAATGCCAGACTCAAAACATTTTAAATGCAAGCATAGTGTTTGCAACACATGGCCTATTTGGCATCCCAGGTTGCATTTGTGCATTTTCTCAGAGTCCAAAGGAAAGGGTGATCTGTTATGCTGTGCTGTGATCTTCAGTCTCAATCTGCCACCCTTTCTGTGTTGGCACCGCACTGTTTGAGCAGCCTGGATGTGAAACTGAAGGGACATATGTGACTAATAACAGGCATGTAGAAGCCAGGCTGCACTTTGGACATATAGAACCTTTTAGCTTTTAAATCTCTCCCAGAGACTGCCTGTATTTATGATGCCACAAAGAAAACCCATGTGCTTGGACAAAATGAGTGAAATTGAGACTATCAATTGTGTTCACACAATGGTGGGAGATAAGCAATTGAGAAAAAGGTTCAGTTAAAAATTTATTGCTGTGACAACTCTCACCCACATTTCTGTACAAAAATACCTAGTTTGTTGTCATTATGATTAATACTTCTGCTTTTCATTTTAACCAAAGGGTTTCAGCAGAAGGCATTTATTTCGTATGGCATTTAAAAAAGTTTCTGAGCAACATTGGAGGAAGGATGGCCAGAACATTGCCCAGTATAATCCTTTAATAATTCAAAGCTGAGAGTCCATAGTCTGAGGCACAGTGGCTCACTAACCTCCAATAATATACCTTGTCATACTACAACATGTGTCTTGCTATTACAGAGCAACACCAAGTGGCATCTGCTAAATGATTTTACTAATTCTGCCTTCCTCTTGGCATGTATGAAAGGACCAGAGTGGAAACTGATGCTGGGTAAGACCTGCACCCATACATGTTGACATTTTAGTTTTGTTTTCTCATTTAATAAAATAGCTGCACTCAGTATGTAATTGTGACAGTCAGAATTCCCTTTACAACAATCTCATGTTTCTCTCCCATGCTGTGCTGTGTATCATGTGGAAAAACGTAGGGTGTGGATAACTCCTCAAATGAGCTCTCTTTTAATGCCTAGCATTGATCTACACATCGATTCTAACTCATGAATGCTCTTCTCTGCCACAGCCTCTTGGTGGCAATAGCATGAGGGAACATTTTTGAATGTGTGCCACGGGCTCCATCTTCCTATGCTTTGTGGCAGGCAGGACTCTGGCAGGCCTAGAAGAGGAGGCAGCTAAAAGTCTAACTCCTTCTGCTTTACACCAATGACATATTCTTTTAATTTTGTCGAACTTCTTCCAAATATACAAGCTCCGATGTGTGCAAAAAAAATCTAAATCTTCTTTTGAGATTCCCACAATACTTGGAGCACTGTGTACAGTTCTGGTGTCCTCAACATAAAAAGGACATGGAGCTGCTGGAACAAGTCCAGAGGAGGCCACAAGGATGATAAGAGGGCTGGAGCACCTCCCATATAAAGACAGGCTGAGGAAGTTGGGGCTGTTCAGCCTGGAGAAGAGAAGGCTGCATGGAGACCTTCTAGCAGCCTTCCAGTATCTGAAGGGGGCCTATAAGGAGCCTGGAGAGGGACTCTTCATTAGGGACTGTAGTGGTAGGACAAGGGGTAATGGCTTCAAACTTAAACAGGGGAAGTTTAGATTAGATATAAGGAAGAAGTTCTTTACAGTGAGGGTGGTGAGACACTGGACTAGGTTGCCCAAGGAAGTTGTGAATGCTCCAACCCTGGCGGTGTTCAAGGCCAGGTTGGACAGAGCCTTGAGAGACATGGTTTAGTGCGAGGTGTCCCTGCTGATGGCAGGGGGGTTGAAACTAGATGACCTTAAGGTCCTTCCCAACCCAAACGATTCTATGACTCTATGGTTCTAATAATTTTGGTTACTGATGTGCAAGCCCTCAGCCTGTGAAGGAGAGTAACACCAGCGTTAAATGCCAACACACAGCTGTGTTGACTGAGTATTCAGACACTGGAGTACACTCTTTAATATTTTGGGACTGGATTGTTACTTACAGTGACCTCAAGCTGAAAGATTGAAGAACCATTCAAGATGCTGCAACCGTTCCTGAAGCTCATGTATGTTACGAAGCAGCAACTACCTTCTCCACTTTAATGATGGTTGTAATTATACCTAAAACTACAATAACATACCTGTCAGTCTAAGGGAGCCAGAGACTCCCTTACCAAAATATTCCAACTGCCAGACTTGATAACTTCCCCCTGCTGCCTCTTGCAGCAATTGCCAGCACAAACTGAGCTTGGTGCGTGAGGAGGGGCTGAGATGTGTAAGAGCAGGGCTGAGAAAGGCCTTTTATTTGGCAAACAGTCTTGCTTGAGAAATAATTTTACAGGACAGTAAGAGTTTAAATCTGTTGCCAGTTAACTCATCTCCTATGCCATTTTCCATGTGGTTCTACAGGTACATTCATGACTTTTTTTCCTGCACCTTGAAAGAAAAGTGCATTTGTGGAAGGTAGCAACTTATGGACCTTAGGCTCCTCACAGGGTTTTCCAGGCTATTTCAGGTGTGACATTTACACTTAGTTGAAACAGTGACTTACTATTGATCAGGAAGTGTTTTCAGCTTTCCCAAAGTGAAGTGAACACTCCATCAGTACATTCTTACCTCTGTACTCTGGAGTATTACATACAGATATACAAATTGACTACAAATTGTAAAAAGAAGCTTAACAGAAAAATATAAGCAGTAATTTTTTTTGTTTCTTTTCTAGCAAGACAGCAAGTTCATCAGGTGGTTAGGATTTTTATTGGCATTTCTCTACTTGATTAGAATTTATTTCCATGTTATTTGACTAAAATACATGCAGATAATACTTTGTGCTCAGTAAAGATAAAACAGTATTTTAAACTTACGGTCTTTTTTCTTGTTGTGCTACAAACAAAGCAGACAATTTTTCTTTCTGATTTCTTTTCACAGAAAATGCTGAAAAACAATTTATTTCTGATTGTACTGACTTTTGCATGTATATGAGGACACCAAAGTAAAGATGAGTATTTTCAATTCGGTATATTGACAAATTGTCACAGTTCTAATTAGCATATTGCATGTGGAAATCCAGGCACCCATAAAACCTTCCATAGCCTTATAATCAACAGTGAAATTATTTAATGAAATTGACAACGAAATTCTTTGAAATTATTTTAATAGCCTTTTTTCTTAGAGCTCAACCTTAGCCATTCTATAATTCTATTTATAGAAACATGGATTGTCACAGTCTTAAGGTGAATAAAGAATGCTATTTTCCCGAAAGCAAAACTTAAATCTTCCTTTTGGGGGCAATGGGATTGTTTCCTTGTTATTATTCTCCAGCAAGGAATGGGTATAGCAAAAGAGTCCAGTTTTAAGCAACCAGACTCCCCAGTCAGTAAGAAAATCAGCTGTGATATTCTAAATAACAATTTACATTCAAGTGGCAGAGGCTTGGTGGGCCTCTTCCTCTTGATGCATGGCATCATTACTAACTTCGGTTCACCCCTGCTAGGCACTAAACATTGGGTTTCAGCTCCTCATCTTTCAATCAGCTTTCAGGTGGCTGAAATCATTTTGCGTCATACCCAGATGTGATCTGCAATGTGCTAAGAACTTCTGGTTATTCACACCACCTCTTAATATCAAAGTCAAGGGCACCAAAGCCTTTCAGGATGAAGTTTTGACATAGAAGAAACCTAGTGCTACTGTATAAGGACTTGTCAGGATTCCTCAGGACCTTAATTTTTCCATAATTTTATCTAAAGAAAAATGTTTTTGTTTCAGACCACAACCAGCTTATGTCCTCATGAGCTTATTACCTTATTACCTCCAAAGAGCTAAATCAAAGGAATTTCTAAATCTCCCAGTATAATGCAAATTTTCAAGCCTTGAAGACACTCTATCATTGTTTTATGAAGTCCTCTCCAGATTTTCGACATTCTGGGGGATGATGGACAACTATACGTGATGACGCTTTGCAAGCAATCTTGGCCATGTTTTATATTTGAGTACAGAGGCACTAGTAATGGCCCTGGAGGGACATGTAGGCACCTAGATAATAATTAGTGAGGTGACTCAGTCACTTAGTTCAGGAAAATCATCATTCTGGTGTCACCATATTCATTCACAAATGACTGTTATCTCTGCATTGCCTTGCATTGTACATCTCAGGCATGAGTACAGCTGGATTTAGAAAAACGTTACTCTGATTTGGATGTCTGTCACTAAGGAGTAGGAATGAATTTAGCTTACTATACTAAATGATGAAAGAAAGGAAAATGACAATTTGGAAATAAAATACCAAATATTTAATAAAACTTATAACAGATATATTTCAATTTGGAGTGTTCCTTAAGTATCTAGCAGGGGAAACAGCTTACTAGCTCTGGTCCAAATATTACCTGTAGTCATATTACCCAGAATACATTTTATGTAGCAAAACTTCCAAATAACTAAACCTGGAAACCTATCAATATCAATAAAATTGTTCACAGCTACATGATCTGTGTTTATGCAGCAGCTGGTATTTCAGCCCTGTACAATAATTACTTATTTGCCTTAAGCAAAATGAATGACACACACAATTAAGGTTCACCAGAACATTAAGGTAAATGTGTACTGTTTCGATGAGTATGTTTTTTATATATATTGCTCTTAGCATCAGAGGGAGCAAGTTCATATCCTGGTAAACTTGATGACTAGGGAATTTGCAGCTCTCCAAACACTGCACATACCACTAGCAGATGAAATTACGTGGAGGGTTGCAGCTGCTGCTTAATTAGCATGATGATAAATCTCAGAGGAATGTTTGTCCTCTGTATGATGAAACAGCAGAGGTGGTGTGGTGGTGGCTGGAGGGGAAATTGGGCCATTCTGTTAGTAGTTAAATCACTGCTGTCTTCTCCAACTACCCATAATGCTTCAATCCTGATGCCTGATCTGGAGCCTCACAAACTGCATTGGAGGGCCAAGGGGAAAAAGGGAATATCTGTCATCGTTTGAAGCAGCTCTTTCTGAGAGCTGTTTGAAAAGTAATGGCAGAATTGGACTTGCAAGATGCTATCCCCTCTCCTCCCTCCACTCCTCCTCCCCCCCGCCAAGCTCAACACACCTTTCCATTGCATACTGATTTCATTGTGGAACTAAGAGAAAGAAATGAATGCTCCAGATCTCCTACCCAAATTAGCTCAAACTCAGTGAGTGCTTAGATCTCATCCTGAAAGAGCATGGCAGCTACAGAAAAGACAGGACGGGAAAACACCCAGAAGTGTTTCACTGCAACGTTTATACTTGAGTGTCTATCAGTATTATATCAGCATTCTTTTTTCTGATTTGTATCTTTTGCTATGCATTAACCATATGGGGTTTTCATTGCCTTATTTCTTTAGAAACACTACTACCTACATGATCATTTCCCTCCTTTTTAACTTTTCCAGATCAGTCATTCAGTCATTGGTCAGGATTTTCTTTCTGTCTCTGAGGAATGAACGGCATTTCCTTGTGAAAAAAAATTGCCTTATTATAATGAGAGTGCCCTTGTCAGCACTATTCATTCTTAATGAATACCTGAAACAAGAGGGTACAGAGAGACACAGCTGAATTTTGTAGCAGGCTGAAAGCCTAATAGTTAGTGGTCCCTGTATTTGGTTATTTCTCAGGAAACATTTCACTGTAACAGCTTAGATGTCTGCATGGGAAGAAATCAGTCTAGACTTATTGCCTGGATGAGTTTCAATTGCAAAAACAATTTAGGGTAGGGCTTAGATGATATCAGGACCTGAACTAGTATCTTAATTGTTTCATGCTTGATATCTGGAATTCTTTAAGAAAACAACTGAGATAAGTTGAATTTTTGAGTTTTGAGAAGTCACCAAGGCCATATAACAGACTCCACACCATAGAATTTTTTTCCTATTATCTCTAATTGAATGGTTTCTCTTTTTGTTTTATGACCTCCAGCTTCTTCAAGGTCAAAGATAGAAAAACTCTTCATCAACATGGAATAAGTGCAAATGTGGCTGAAAGCTAGAGCTAACACCCACCCAATTACTTTTCTCAAAGATACAATGCAATACAGGCTTATTCTTTTTTTCCAGCCATAGGCAATAATGGAGTATGTTACACTGGCAGAAGCAATCACTCATTTTTATATCTGCAGAACAGGGAGACAACATAATATATAGCAGCATACACATGTCCTCGTGCTGAGGATAAACTTGGCTTGCTCCCATACAAATGGGATGTGAATGTTACACTGGTAGGGTAGCCCTTTTCGGAGATTAACTAACCTGGAGATGGAGGGAGAGCTGAGTGAGTAGTTTACAAGTCATAATTTATCTGACAAACAGCAACTCTCCATTCCTGGTACCCTGCACCCCAGCTGGGGTAAGGGCCAACTTGTATCACAAATATAAACTGGGAAGAGAGTCCCTCTGTTGCTCTGCTTTCTCCACAGAAGAGGAAGGAAGGAGTAATACTAAATGAGCAAAACAAGAGGTCTGTTGCCAGCATAGCTTGGCTCTTCTATCCATTTAGTAAGTACATAAAGCCAAAGCTCCATGTTGTTACTGTCATCAGATGATGATACCATTAGCCTGACCCTGTGTTTTGTCAACAGAAAGCTTTAAGGGAAGTACCAATTTCCACTCATGTCTTTGCATCGGTGTGTAAGCCAAAGCATGTCCTTTAGCACATGGGGGCTGACTGGGAGAATGTTGGAATCAAATGCAAATGACTCAAATTTTCCTTGTAGTTTTCACTTGAGCAATGAATAGTGAGAAGTAGAACTTTATTTTCATATCATTTGAAAATGGCCCTTTTCGTATTAACAGATTACAGAATCAATATCCTTTTCCTCAAAGCTATGCAACACCCAAACCAGAATTTAAACCAGCATGGCCATGTTAGAAGCTCTCTAATAAAGCAAGAGAACTCCTAATAGAGTAGCAGTCTTAGTTGTCCTCAGTGGTGTCAATAGACATTTTGACTGCGAGAGAATGAAACTACCAACTTACAGATCACAAGTGACTTTCAAAACTCTTTTGTTGATAAAACTAGTGCTTCCTTGACTTTAGGGCAACTGGGGGACACCATGGAGCTGCTGATAGCTGCCACTTACTGAAAATGAGTGAATGATAAATCCATGAGACAAGCTGAGGTAATGCCAGACAGCTGCAAGGGATCACTTCATGAATAATGTAATTTCATCTCTCTGCACACAGAGTTAAAATGCTTCTAATTGTTACTGCACAGATGGGACCAAGATCCTCTGTGGCTGGTTTGCTGCTCCCTGGAGAGGCAGAGATCATTAGAGAGGGATGTAAGCCTAATAAAAAAAATAAAAAAAATGATGGCCATTAAAAGAAAATATGTTTTTTGCTTTGCTTGTATTGTAGTCTCCCAAATGATGAGTTTGGTAGGAAAAAATTTAGGGTAATGAAGAAACATTTACCAAAAATGTGCTGCAGTATTTCTAAGGAAACAGCAGGTGCTGCTGAATTTTAATGTATTCCTTCTATTTTACTGCTAACATTGATAGCCATTAGCAACATAAATAACAGTAGATTCTCTTTTGTGGACCAATCTCTTGTTAGTGTTCATTTTAAAAAGAGTAGGACAAAATATTCTCCATGGAACGAGGAAGCACATATATTTTGTATTCAAATGTAAATACATAAACACACATTCATACACAGTTGGTTATGGGTTTTTTTAGGGAATGATTTTGCAGTCAGAGAAAATCAGACTGGATAGCTTTAACACCTCTTAGCCCTCTCTGTCCTCTGATTTTAGTCTGCATTTAAAAAGCACATCTTCCTATTTGCCATCTCTTGAAGAAAAAGTATTGTGATATGTATTGTTCAGCACAGATTGACATGCTAAGCAAGTTTGTTGAAACAAAATTATTAAAGCTCTTTAGAGAAAATAAGCACATAAGATAGCTCTGTCGATACGTCAATCCCTGTCAGCACAAATACAGTAACAGAGAGTAGTTAAACTAGAAAATCAGCCAGTGAATATTAGGTTATTTACTGAAGTCAAGAAAGCAATCTTGATTTGTTCCACAGATAAATCATGATTATATTTTCTTCCAGTTAACTGAAGTCCACTATAAAAAAGAGGATAAATATGATTCCATGGTAGCATGCCGTGATGTACTTCTAAACGGTGGTTCTACTTGAAACTAAGGTCATTCTCCCTGATTACTGCCTGTTATTAGCATGCCAGCAGGTGCAAGAATTTATCCCAAAGCCTCCAAGGATATTTCAGCACAAGATGAAATGGAGAAGTGCAAACACTGTTACGTCTGTGACATAAATGAGCGTTTGTAGTATAACTCTGATGGGTACAGACATGCATTTTGAGGTTCTCATGAAGGTGCTGTCAAGACACTGAGAGCTATTTTAGACCATTTTGTTCTGTCTGGTTTCCTACAGAAAGTGGAGAAAGCCAGGAGAATCACTCACGCAACAATCATTCACTCAGCTAACCCAGACTATGTTTGATGGAGGTCCTGAACCTGGCAAGTCTCCTCTGGGCTTCAAAACAAGAAGTTTTGGGCATCTCTACATGCAGATGAAAGGGTAATGTTTCTTCACATCTCAGTCTTTCCACCTGCCTTCTGGGTGCCATTTCAAAACCAGTATTTTGCTGTTGTCTGAGAACATGCTTGGTGGAAAGCTAGAGTGCAAAGCGCTATGTCACGGGGCTGTCTGAAGCCTGACAAGAAACTAACATTTCCTTCAAAGCAGCTGCACTCTCCTGGACTCAAATCTGTCTAAGCTTCTGTAAATGTGCGTTTAAGCATTTCATAAGCACATATTTACCCAGTGGATTACAAGATCGCAAGCTGTCCAGGTCTAGCCTTTGACTAAGAATGTAAAGATTGATTAAACATAGACCTTTCTTACACGGATCTTTGCTTAGGAAAAGAAATAACTATTAATAATGACAGCTAAACCACAGAAAGAGTCTTTTCTAACAAACTTATTTATGATTTTCTGAATTCTTCAATTCAAAATGAGACTAGGATTCTCATAATAGTAGCAGTGTTGCAAATTCAGAGCAGTTCAGCTCCCTGCCAGGCTAGCACCACCAGGAATTTGCCTCGCTGTCCCTGCCCTGACAGGAAATACATGAAGTGCTCTGTAGAGCAGAGAAGAATAAAGGCTTTTAGGACAGTCCAATAAATTTGACCTTTATCATATCCAAACCTCCAGTCCTTCTCAAAGCCCCCAGGTTTTACATCCACCAAAAGTGCTAGTTTGGCCTGCTACAGAAAAATACAGACCCAGAGCCAAATTCCAGATGTTCACACTGTCTGTGCTTGGGATGTCTCCCCTATACAGGAACCATGGGTGTGACAGCTGTCTGCAGGGACCCAGTTAATAACTGTCTGATTAATTCTTTTTTATGAAATTATTTCAAGAGAACTTGCCGGGGATGTTTGGCTGGGGTGATTAAGTAGTATACCCTAGCATTACTTTCTACTTTCTTCCAAGAGAAAACACAATGCAAAATGATTGGCTTCAACTGAGAAAAAATCAGTGAGTTGAAATAAAACATTTTCACACAAGCCCCTTGGGAATCTACCAGCTTTCATGAATTCTTGGTGTCAATAAACTGCAGAAACAAAAGCACGTTGCACATTCTCTTTAATGTATTGGGAAGAATTTCTTCTTTCGTTAAAAAGGCTGAGTATCTCCTAAGTTACACTTACCAAAGCCTCACAATAAATGCACCAGGATGTTTCAAACCATCCTGCAGAAGACTACAAGACAGAACACTGCATGCCCTTGCTTCACAAACTAACTACCAGATGAGAGCTCAAAAATATACCAGGGAATGTTATAAAAAAGAAAAGAAGCTACATACAGAGCCAACTGAAATTATCAACTTTACAACATTCAGGGGAAAACATGCTAAGGAGCTACAGATTAATGTTTATTGTTCACATCAACAGCACTGCAAAATTAAAAGGGCTGTTAATCAAACTTTGAAGGACATTTGTGCAGTCTTCTGGTAATAATGCAGCCAAAGGAGTACAAAGTACTTCCAAAACTAAGTGCTACCATGTTTAAAATTATTTATAATGCTCTTTGTGATTCCGGTGGCCCATCTCCCCTTCCAGCCTAACATAGAATGAAGAAATCAAGAAAGTAAGGAATACATTTTAAAATTATTGGTTTTCTTTTATCAAGAAAATAATATAATCCCAAATGGAGGAAGAGACTGGGGTGGAGGTGGGGAGGGAGTGGCTGTATTTAGGCTCCATAGGCAAAGCAAAATCTCAGTTGCTTCCTTATTCTCAGTGTTGGCATCTTCAGGATACGAAATTCTATGTTGTGCACTTCTACACAGAGCATATTAACAGAACCCTCAGATCTGCTTTTTTGAGTTTTAACTAAACTGAGTTTTAACATCAGACATAATCCTGAAATTCATAGGCAGGGCTTTCTTCCCATTTATAATCTCAAATGGAAGCACACAAATGGAGAACGGCAAGAAAAATTAAAACAGCCATGAAACACTGGTAGAGAAAGAGCCAGTACAGCTAAAACTCATCCAGGACACTGTCTCCAATTTACATTTTTCTTCAAAGCCAGATCGTAACAATATTTACTTGTATAACTGTCCTCCCGTAGGGTTCTGGCTGTATTGCTGATTCATTTGAGGCCAAGGTTCACTGAGCATTATACAGACCTAGATAATAAGAAGGAAAGATAAATGAAGCCTAATGGTAAGTTGGGGATGATATGCATTGAAAACAGCTGCTGCTGCTGCTGTCCACCTCCTCGCAGCTTACTCTGGGGAGGCACACCACTCAGCCAAGGGTATCACATATGAGGCAAAGATGTGACAGTGTAACAAATTCCTCTTTCATCATAGCACGACTGTCAGTTCAGGGTAAGCTCTGCCAAGGAAACCTGCTGCCACTTGCCCCAAACATCTCTGCCTTGTATTCCAGGCCATTAGCAAGGGTTTTTCTGTGTACAGCATTGATGACTTTATTCAGCTTGTGCTGCATGTGACAAATGTTTCCTGAAGACAAGAAGGGGTAACTGCAGAAATAAAAAGGCTTCCAGAGAACTGCACAACACTGGGCAGGATATTAGACAGTTGACAGTGAAGCAAGAGGCATTTAGGTTTATGAAATCCCTCAGTCTTGATCTCATTTAAAGAGAGCCTTAGCAAAAACCCAGTGAAGGAATCGGGAGGTTTTCTATTATCTTTAGAGTGCTGCATCAGTCTCTCCAGAGGGTTTATATGAATGCAGGTGAAAGAGGCAGTTAAAAACCTCCTCACCTACATAATAGTAAAGTCAGTGTAAGCAAAGGCCATCACCCTGATCTAATGTGCACAACAAGGTAATGTAAAAAAGAAGAACTGACTTGTCTTAGATCAGCAGCTGAAAGAGCATGAACACTAAATTAACTTGTTTCTTTAATCTTATTTTCAGGTTAGGGATTGCCCATTAATAAAAGTGACAACAAAAAAATCTTTACAGGCTTTGAAGAAAACAGAGTTCTTTAATCTGAAGAATTTATTTCCCAAATCTACCTCTATCTTAGGGAGACAAAGTCTCCTGGCTTCCTCCATCACAACAAGATCCTTTCTGGGGGCAGTTCAAAGCAAGTAAAGCTCAGCTCTGGTCTGCTGTTGACTGTAACAGGAATTCAGGAGGTGTGCTTTTGAAAATATCCTCCTCAGACCTCATTTTGCTGGAATGTCGAGTTGAATAGACTGAAATGAAGGGGTTGAAAGGAAGGGTTGAAAAGAAAATTTTGCCTTATAAGGGTCCAAAATAGGTTTTCTTATTCTTAGTGGGGGGAAAGGGTGGGAGAAGAATCAAAAAATTAGATTAAAACTCAAAGAATTGGAGGCATTATATGCAGTGCTTGCCTACTTATTTCAGGGGATTATTCTCTCCTTCAGAAGCAACAGACATTCAAATCAGCTGTAACCAGATTACTCTTCTTAAATATTTGTATTACAACTACACCTGGGGGCTCCATCTGTCATTGTAATTGATGTAGGCACTGTAATACTAAAGCATAAATAAACTTAGACAAAAAATAAAAACCAGACAAA
>NW_009942974.1:0-3124 GCF_000696875.1 Nestor notabilis | reverse complement strand
GGAAAGAGAAAAAACAAAGACAAAGAGAGCAAGGTTGTACCACAGGCCAGTGAAGAGGAAAGTTCCCCAATGACAGCTCATTGCCTTGTCTGTAGTCTGTATACTGCCTCTCTTATTGAAACACAGGATGAACAACTTGACAAGAATGCTCCCAAGAAATGCTATATCAAATAAATTACTACTATTTGTCCTAGAGCATTGTCATGAAGGCTGAAGGGTATTGGAATTCAGGTTTGGGAGAGAGAGTAAGAGTAATATAGAAGCCCTTCATCCATGTGACTCAGAAAATCAGTTTCAAAGGATTGTACTTTCATAGTCAAAGAAACTGGCTGAAGAGTAGTCCAAATATAAAGTAGCCACACAGACAAATAAGAAACAAAAAAGGAGGGAGTAGTAGAAGGAACTCGAGAAGCTTTCAATCCCAACTTCTTCCAAGTGTGATAGTACACAAACCCGCATGACAGCAAGAGCTTTGTTTTTCAAACTCTTTGATTTGAAAAGCCTTGAGAAATGGCTAATTCTCAGAAGTATTCTTAACATCCCTCCCTCCCTGTCCAAATGAAAATGAATGGGAACTGGACTCCTAACTCAGCTTGAAAATTTCACCCAGATATGAAGAAAGCCAGCAGGCTGATGTGCCATTCAGGTCAGCAAGTCTTCCAGCAGAGAGAATTGGATGTCATCAAGTCATAGTTTTCAATATGCACTGGTTTAAAATTAGGTATTAGTCTTAGAAAGTGGAAAAACTCACTCTGAATAAGCAATAGGTGTCACTGTATAAATAGCCAAAGCCTTTTGAAAATGCAAGAATGTGAATAGAGCAGATAAGAGTAATTAACTTATGTCAAATCTGTAATGGCATTCAGATGAATGTTAGCTTCAACCTTACATCATTCAAACATTCCCCCAGATAAGTCAGTTAATGGTTGACTCAGGGAAATAAAAATTAGAAGATGAGAGTAAGAGCAACAAAGGCAGCAGACATGAGAGAGCACATGAATGAATGAACACATTCATCCACAGGCAGGGAAGAAAAGCAGTGGAATAAGAACACTTGGACAGTCAAGTAATACAAAGCAGGGAACAGACACAAGGCAAGGAAATTCATGATAATAAGCCTAAGCAAAGTATGCTTTACAAAAAAGCAGAAAGTATTTGAGATATTCATGCAAAGGGGCATGTCACAGTAATTGTCTATCATTATGTACAGTAATTTCTTCCCTGAAGACAAGATTAAGTCAACACAGATATAAAATAAGAATGTAGCAGCTGGCTCAGACAGTACCTGACAAAGAAGTGGTTATAAAGTAAATTAAAAATACCTTACTAGTAAATTATATAACCTACTCAATTACACAGAGGAACAACAAATGTTAAGTAAGAGTCATCACAAAATGCATTTGTCAAGTAGACGTACAATTTGGCATCAGCTTGTTTAAGGAAATACAGAATTTGAGCAAAATAGACAAACACTTAACTATGCTGCAACAAGGGAATCCATTGGGACAAGTTGTCACATCAGCAGTGGTTAGGGATGTAAAACATGCAAAGCCCATTATCATACAACTGCCCCCACCCTCTTTGCTCAACTCTTAAACTCTTTGTTGTCTGGCTTGCAACTACCACCCTCTCACACCTTGTTTATATCAAACTTACTGGGACCTGATGCCCTACTACCTTGCCAAATCAGACATCAAAGCAGTACAGTGCCTGATTCCCAGGAGAAATTAATATCCCTAAACCAATTGGCTTTCCATAGAAGAAAGTGATAATTTCCATGCACAGGTGAAAAGATGCACTTTCCACTGATGCTCCTGCCTGAACTATGTTGGCACCATTCAGCTGACTGATAAAGTTAATGGCAGTATCTAGCAAGCATCAGACCTGCTACCTCCAAGATAAAGTATTTAACAAGTGGAAGAACAGCTTGCAATATCCCTACAGTGGACTCTGGTTTCCAGGCAGATAAGCAGTAAGCTAATCCAGCAAACTGCTGCTGGCATCGAAGCACACAGCTTCATTCATTACAATAAAAAATGGCAAACATTGAGATGTCAAGAAACATGGGTTTTTTTGGCAAAACATATTGATAACATTTAAGTTCATTATCAGAATTCATTGGAATTTCAGTGTAGCCAAGAGTATTCAGTCTCTACTGATGTTTAAATTTGTATCATATGAATACACATCCTAAAAGTATCCTACATTTTGCATGAAATTTTGGCCTATGGAAACAGTGACATACAGATTATTCTCAAACTGAATGAATAATGAAAACCCAAACTTGATCTCACAGACTATATAATATTGATTGTATTATGAGAAAATATTACAAACAGGAAGTTCCCTGCTGAGGTATCCATGCTTAATAATACTGAAAATTCTTCATTTCTAATGGAGCAGCAAGAAAACAGGAGAAAACATACCAACACCCAGTATCAAATGCCAAGCTGTCCACCAGCAGCAGCAACGTGTGTAACTTGAATGTGTAAATCTCTGCACTGTCACAGAGCCCAGGGCACTGCAGAGTGTCCATCCAGTCAGCACTACAGAACTGTGACCCAAATGCAAAAAATTATCTCAATCTTGATATAATGGTGGCCCTTCAGGTTTTATTAAATCTGGTATGTTTACCATGCCTGAAAGTGGCAATCTGCACAAATAGCTGCTGTATAGCTAATAGGATTTCATGCTAATAAACATATCACCAGGAAGAGAGATCTGGCAGCTACTGGTAGATATTGATGTGATCAACAAACCGCTTTGCATTGCTCATGCAGGAAGATCACCTATTCTGTACAGCAGCAGCTGCAACAGGAGTCTAGACAATCATTCAGAAATATTGATTTGTCTCAGAGTAACAGCCAATAAGAAAAAAATTGCAAATCTCAAATTACTGAAAATAAATAAATAGCAAACAATGGCACAGATTTATCCTAAGCAGAGGTAGCTGAAAGGAGACTCAGATTTTGCTTTACAATTTTTTTAAACCAGCCAGGAATCAGAAACTTTGCTGAAGAATACATTTTTCCAGGTCACCATTATCATTATGTATTAGAGCTACATTATTTATTAGAGCTTCCCTCAGCAAGATTGCCGGCAACACCAAGCTGTGTGGCTCGGT
>NW_009942973.1:0-11985 GCF_000696875.1 Nestor notabilis | reverse complement strand
AATAACGGCCTAATTAAAAATTAATAGGACTTTTTTTGGAAAAAAAAGGAGATTTGAAAACACAAGTTATGGCAAACGTTGCTGGACAGTCACCATTCAGATCGCTGAAGAGAAATGACCTTCTTATGTCAGTAACAGGATTCCTGGGCCTAAGGCACCTACAGGGAATAAATGAAACTCATCAAAAGGCCTGGTAAGATCCAGAATTGGAGAGGGTTAGAAAATGGCAGAAAACTTGAAGACAAGACATTTTCTTTGAGGCCTAAAGTTGGTGGCAAGCATACACTTTTTTCTTCTGGTTGTTTTGGCTAAGTTTGCTCAACACTGTTCAGAGGTAAAGACAGCAGCTATTAGCCCTCAATAGCTAATGTGCGGCCATGCTACACTTTATGGACATATGACTAAAAGAAGAATTAAATGTGAAGATTAATATAGAGAAAATTTAAAACCCAAACCTGTCATTTAACACACTTTTACAATGACAGATAAGAAAATTAAGGATATAACACATCCATGCCTTCTTTTTTCAGGGTGGGAGATAAGATTTCTCTAGTAGCTTTATTCCTCTTTGAAAAGCACACTGAACTCAACACAAACATTTCTGACTCCTCTTTTTGAAAGCTTAATGCCATAATATTCTAGTTTAGGGACTTTCAGTGCAGAGCAGAAATATTGCTGAGACAAAAATGCTGACAGAGAGACTTCAAAAATAGCTTTGGATGAACTCAGATTACGAGTAGTTCATACGCACTTCCCAAAAATGGACATAACAACAGGAGACTTTTTCCCCCATCCAAGAGGTTACTGTGGTCTGTGGGTTTCTTTGTGTGGGAGCCTGCATCTTCATACACAGAAGTATAAGAAAACAGCCTGCAATAAGACACAAAAATAAAATGTAATATAGAAGTCTTCTGAGGTCTTGGGAATTCTGGGCAAAAGTTAGTCAATAACATTATAGAAAGGGAAGCTGTAAAGTGTTCCTGAGGAGAATTTAGGCTCCAGAGAAGCAATTAATTTGAGGATGAGGCATGACAGGCTCAGACTAGAAATAGGACTTTAAATAGACCTTTACAGTGAGTTTAATTAAAGTGAAGAGCTCATTGAGGGGTGAGACTCCAAAACCGGAGATGGTAAAGAAATCCCGTGGTTTACGTTGTACAGGGTGGCAGATTAGATAAGCACTATTATCACTTTGTGGTTGTAAATTAGGAACACATTAACCTTCATTTCTTTGCTAGTGTGTCTTCAGCAATCGGAGGAGCTGCATAGCTGCTTATTCTATGTAAACTGCTAAGAGCTGCTCCAACAGTGTTGTAGTCAACAAGAGTATTTCCATCGCTTTTGGTGCACCTTAGTTCAGGTGGTGGCTAGCAGCAAAATCCATCAGCACAGGCATTGCAGCTGCCACACAGAATACTGCTTCTAGGGACATAATGTGTGGGCCAGTTGGATCTGGTGTAGCAAAAGCTAACCTATCCTGACTTCAACTCAATTCCAACACCCAATGGCATAAGGGTGCTGTGTCCTGAAAAGCTGTGCCAGTTCCCACCAGGGTTGTCACTAATTCTACTCCTCTGCCATTCCAGGGGTTCCTTTTCTTCCAGTTTTGCTACTGGGTATTCAGAGGTGAAATATATACTTGGTGTTAAACATTCTTTCTGTGCAAGATGTGGAAGACAAAGACAACGTGCCCCTTCCAGGTCCATCTTGAACTGATTAAGAAATGCGATCGCTGTGTGCCAATTTGCACTCCCAGTCTCAAAACTGCCACAGAGATTTATCATCCTGTCAACTCTGGTTCCTTTAAGTTCTCATCAGAGGGAAATACAAAGGGGGCCAAAATATATTTGACATTGGCAACTTCTCTTGCAACATTTTACCATTTTCTGGGGTAGCATTTCTATCCAGTCCAATGCACCACCTCCCTGATAAATGAAGTGATGGAACAGCAGGGAATCTCCCCTTTGCAAGGTATCAGAGCACAAATGTGCCTTTTCCCTCTTTTTTCATAGTATTTTCTAAGGAAAACCCCCCAGAACCCATGGTATCAGAGTGATATTAAGAATCCATTTTACAGGAAGACAATAAGGTGCAGACTCACACTGACTGCTTTAGGGCTTTATCTATTATTCTTGCCCGCTTTGAGAGGATAGGAAGCACGCCGAGCTGCCACCGTTGGATTTTCATTTAGCATAGGAGCAGGAGAGCTGGTAGAAATCCCAGAGCTACAGCATAATGCTCTGTGAATCCCTGATCAGTGAGAGCTGTTTGGCCCCAGCGTTTTGGCTCTGGTTGTTCAGGCCCTTGTCCAGCACAGTGCATATTCTCATTCACCACAAATGCTTCAGTAGGTTTCTGTGAAATGGCTTGCCTGCTGTCAGACAAGCAGCACAGAATCATAGCGTGGTTTAGGTTGGAAAGGACCTTAAGATCATGTAGTTCCAAACCCCCTGATAGGAATGGGTAGGGACCCATAGGCAAGTGCTCTGCAGCTTTAGCATATAAACAGAAAAACAGGAAGTCCAGCCAGAATTTATATGTTTTGGAGTGGAGCAGCAGGCAGGTATATATTGCTCTGCCAGCACTAGCTAACAGGAGAAGATGACACCTATTTATAAAGCATGTCTATGGGATGTTTGCTCAAAAGACTGTAGAGACCGAGTCCTAGGGACAAAGATAGCAGATTCCCTAGGTATCTTCACCAAAGTGACTGGTGATGAAAGTCTTTGTGCATAATAAAATAAAACACTATTCAGCTCTTCCTTAACAAACAAAACATGGGGGTTTTTGCTAGTAAGTGGTAGTAGTCTTCCCTCAAAAGAAAATGTCTTTCTAATCACTCCAGGAGGGATAGCCAAGAGAATGGGATGATTTTTCATGTTTCCATTAACTGATATGGAATAAAGTTTGCTCCTGCTACAGGAGCACTCTGGTTGCTCTTCATCTAGTCCACAAACAAGGGTGGGGGAAAGAAAGAATGTGATTATTCCCTTGTCATCAGCACAACATGAAAAGCATATTTCCCTGGCAATTTCTCTGCTCCTTACTCACAGTGATTATTTCAGAGGTACAAAGGTATTTCTTTTTCTGTTGAGTGTGTATTGGAGCATAATGTTATTCACGCTAACCCTATCAGGCAACTGCAGATGCATGCCTGAGTCACACATATGTCAAGAGCACTGAAAGAGCATTACAGCATTAGGAAGAGAGAAAAGTCTGGTTTTGATTACTGATAATTATAGATAAGCTGTAGCTGACAGTCATTTTCTGACCGCAAACTCAAATCAATCAATTAAAGACTGCATGCAGCAGCACCCGTGTTTAATCATTTCCAGGCTCTTTAAAATGATCCATTACTCTGATAGCATGTCAGAGCTGCTGTATACCATTTGTTGCTGCTGCTGAGGGTCAAATATGCAGCTACTTTCAGGCTAATTTCAAAACCACTGTTCACAGTCTAAAAAAAGAGAAATCTGTATATAAAGATTAGCCACAACTATTAAATCACTCTCTTAGCTAAATTAACCAAACATCACATCTGATGACTTAAATACCATTTCATCTCATGACACATAAATAAGTTCATTTTTTAATAGCGTATATCAGTGATGCATCAGGGAGATAAAGAGGATGGAATAATACAAGTTCAACTATGTTCCTATCTTCAAAGGTTTTTCACATGGAAATTGAAATATATGAGAGAAGTTTGTAACGGGACCTGGACAAAGAACTACTGTCAGACTGTCCATTGGCACCACTTTGACAAATTCAGTTGGTTTTGCTGAGGTTTGTTTAATTCCCAAGCACTGAAAAGAGAAAAAAGGTTCTGATGGTTTAGATATTATTAGATAATATTTTCAGGATAAAATATTTCCATTTTTGCTTTGAAACAATTTTTAAATCAGATGTTTGAAAATGTGGAGATATGTCATGTCACATACACAGAAAAGATAAGTGAAGTAAGTTATTATGGTTTTACCAAAAACAAATGTTTTGGATAAGATTCCTTTTTAAAGGATTTTCCTTCAGGGAGAATTTTTCCATTTTTATTCATAATCCAGTTAAAACCTTCTGTAAAGCTTCTGGTTTGAATAAATCAATATTTGTAATATAAATAATCCCATCAGTAATTTTTCAGTCAAATCCTGGATAACAGTAGATAATAGCCTCTACCTTCCAGCTGCACTAAGCCAGCATAGCACCAATTAGTGACTTGACTAGATTTATCACAAAGGCTCAGACCAGCCCTTGGAGCAATAACGATGGCTGTCCTAGAAGGATATGGTCCAGTTGCACCCAGAAACGAAAATAACTTAAATGTCAGAGAAAACAATTAGCTAATACAGCATAACACTGAGATGCAGGACTTTGGGTTTCCATCATCAGCTTTGTCATTCTAGCAACCTAGATTCAGTCTACATATTTTTAATATTTAGTAGAATCTGTGTGGTTTTGAGTTTAACAACTTGATTTCTAAGGTAAATTGAATGAAACTGGATAAAGCTCCTTCTTTAACTAAGAAAGGGTACTTTTACTAAGCAAGGGTACCAGGATTCAGCACATTTTAATGAAATACTTAAAAATAGGCTGATGTTCCTGGTTGTCCCAGTATTTCACTTAAAAGACAGAAAAAGATCTCCATGTCAGTGACTCCATTACTCAATGCAATGCACAAGTAGGAAACAAAGAGCATCTCCAGCACTATAAAATAAAGGCTGATTTCTGCCAAGCACTGCAGTGGGTCTCATCTCAGTTATCTTTTGACATCTCCCACGCAGACACCCGCATACAGTCACCTTATACAACTGTCATAGTCACTGTCTTCTAGGACATAGTTAATCTCATCCAGAAGTATGAGACCCTGAAATTGCTTACTTCTCACCACAGTCAACAAGAGGAGCCAAGGGTCACCAGATTAGTTGTAGACATGTGCATGTGGCCACACAGGCCTCCTGCACAGAGTTACATCTCCCTAAAGAACTGGGATATCTGACTTGAGACTGACCCAGCCCTTAGCTGAGGTTTATTACACTCGGAAGGAGCAGCAGAAGTAAAAACATCCTTTTGTCCCACTGGCTGCACTTAAAGCTTGGTGTGTTACCCAGTGTGGTGAGAACTGGTGCCCAGCAGCTGAGACATGAACACTTTCCTCTGCTTTTTCATAGGAATACCCTGACATCCTGCCCACAGACCTGCCTGTGCTTCTGTCTGAAGACAAAAGGCTTGATATGAAAATGGACTGCTGTTTTTCTTCTTTTCCAGGGGGCTTCTGGTAAGCTGTTATTAGGAATTCACTGTCATCATGTCAAGAATATCCCACTGTGTGCTAGTTTGAGACATTTTTGCGCAGAGATTGCTGTGGGTTACCCTTCCCTTGTCCAGGGAAAAGAAAATGTCTGCTGTGCTCAAGCTGGTCCCTCACCCTTCTGCCATGTACAAGCACCTGTGTAGGCACAATTTATTAGAGCTCCTTTTATTAAAACCCCCAAACAACAAATGGGCTTTTACTTCACTAGAGATGCTTTTAATAGACTCTTAACTGCTGTTTGTTTATGTGAACTTCCTGTTGATCTCTTCAAGGATTTTGCCAGTCTAAGGAGTTCCAGCAGGACCAGGGTGCCAGGGTGCACAGCATAAACTCTTTGTCCTTTCACTGGGATATTATCAGCTGATCTGAATACCTTCTTGTGAAATTGTTTATTTATAATATCCATCTCGGAGCATTTACACTCTGCTGATGATTTGAAATTCAAGCAGTCATTTATAATCATGTTAAATAAGACCACATTTCTATTGCTCACAAGTTAGTTATCAGATTACATGTCTGTTTCGTTTCTTTTATCTCTGATACAATGCACTGCTCTCAACAGCGGCATCAAATGAACTTAGATGTCCGACTATAAATCATGCACATGTCGAAACAGTAATGCTGAAAGGATTATCATCACCCTCTGTAATGACAATAATGGAAAACAGATACTGAAAGGACATTTTTCTGATCCTCAGAAAATCCCCGAAGAGGTCAATTTACTTTTCTTTGGGGAATATTTAACACAAGGAAAGTTATTGGTTTATACGTCTGTTGAAAGAACTGAACTTATAATAAGCACAATGTCACAATATAAAGAATATTTTATTGTACTGTTATGGTGGGGGTCTCCAGATGGTCCTGATATACATAGTTTTATAAGGAAGTGCTTTTTTGACTGAGAACACTGATCACTGTCTGATGAAATGCTCTGTCAAAGCTGAGGTGCACTACTGTTTGTGGGAACCTGTTGCAAGCAGCAGGGAGAATATCATCTACCAAGACGTAACCGATGTCTGGTTTTGGAGCCAGGTTGGAGTGGGACTGATTGTGGTACTTTGCTGGATGTTTTGGAAGAGGAGAATTTCTTGTATGCTCTTTGACCAAATCTACTCAAAAATGGTCCTATGCGGTATAATAGAAGCAAATAAACGCTAAGAGCCCCTACATGCCATTAATTTCTTTCACTGTAAGAAGCATGCATCCAACTCTTAAGTCCTGAATTTGTAGCTCTCAGGTCTAAGTTGAGTCATATATTTCAGGACTTGGTGGATGCACAGGCTTTTCTTGTCGTCTTCATGGCAGCTAATTCTATCCAGCAGAATTAGATTTCTTAGCCACAGTTTTATTTCCAAAGGCAAAAGTTGACTACTGACAGATAAATTCCATCTCTTTTGTTCTTTGTCTATACTGCTGTTTTCCTGACATCCAATGACCATTTTTAAGCTAATTCTACAATGTAAAAATGGCCATGCTGTGCCAGCACAACTGAAGGTGCAGCAACCTTCAGATCACGTACTGCTGTGACAGAACAGGAGCTCAAAACCATATTTAAATAACCAGACTTTGCCCATCTAGCACAATTTCAATATAACAGGGTAGGGTGTACACATATTTAGCTGTGAGCCAAGGGAACAGCAACCTCCAGCAGGTGGAAGCAGTAACCTCTTCCACTGGCATGTCCACAGCTAGAAGTCCACAGCCTCAGTCACAAGGTTTTGGCTGCATGAGTAGCTCACTTGCTGCTTAAAGAAGTCTGCAACAGAACCACACAAGAATGTTCAAATAAGAGTTGTTACCCACCTACACGGCTGCTTGCAGCACATCCCTCTTCTCTGGTCATTCTTGCCAGCAGTACTTTCTAGCATATTCTGGCAGATTTGTTCACTGGTATCTATGGTGGAGGGCACAGTTCTGGTCTCAGCATTTCCAGGTGGACACAGAGTTGAGGCAAAGGCAGTAGAAGTAATACATGGGATAAGACGTGCCTTATGAAGAGGCATTGCCAGAGCAGCTTACTGGACCACATCAGGACTAATTTCATAAGGTTTAGTTTGTGGTTATGCTCTTGGAATAACAGCTTACAAGAACAGGTGAGATAGTGAATATCCTCAGAACAAATGCTTTACTGTAGAGCTGTCCAGCAGAGCTGCTTTGTAACAAGTTCCACTTGAAACTCCCTCAGTGAGCCTATCTCACCCTCCAGCATGTCACTGCCACGTGGGAGAAAGCAGTACACACCACTGCTTGTGGTTAGGAAAGAGCTCCCTCCGTTTGAAGAGAGGGCTTGCTTTGTCTCCTGGCTAGTTGGCTACTTGTTTGTCTCCTGGTGAAGCCTCTGAAAGCTATTGCGAAACGTGTGGGTTGCCAGAAGAAAACATTGCTGTGTCTTGTTTACAGAACCCAAGCTCCCTTAAAACAAACCCATAATGGTTAAAGTGAGTACCTTGTGTCCTTCTTCAAAGGATGTCCAGCACAGAGATGTTCTACCTAGGGCACAGGCTGAACACAGCTTTTGAGAGATGTAATTTAGTCTGTTTCTCATTTGATTATGGAAAGAATAAATTGTATGAGCCTTTTTCCTAGGCTGGATCACTCCCTTTCAGATGTGTTGGAGAAGTTAATGAGGAAGCATAGTCCTGCAAAGCCAAGGTACTGACCATGTCTTGTCCATGCACAGTTGTCTGTATGAAAAGGAAATATGGGTGCAGTGAAGTTATATCCACAGATCTAAGCTAAATAGGCTAGTAAAATGGCTAAGTAAGCTGTAGAAGCTAACATTTGTGAGCCCATCCCTGAATGCAGGTCCTGATTCCTTTCTCCTGTCTTATAATGACCTGGTGTGTCCTCTGGGACTATCCGTTTTCAAAGTTTGAATATGTGGTCAGAGATTTGGATTCATCTGCTCTAATTTTAGGGATCTACAAAGTAAGTGTTTGTATCATAGCTTGTCACTGAGACTCCTTTCACAGTCAATAGAGATCTCTTCAGCAGCCAGTAGAGTCTGAGATAGATGAAACATGCCCCAGACTGCCATTGATAAACCAACTGGGTCTCAAATGACTATAAGGGGTGATTACCTGCCTAGCTCAGATGCAGACACCTACACTGTAGCTCACTAAAATTAGGAAAGATAAATCCTACTGGAGGAGAAGAGTATGAGCAGGTCTTGAAAGACAGCACTTATACTGAGCACCAGACGTCTAAATTTTCCCTTCCTTTACTGGGCTATTGCGAAGGAACCTTACCCTAAATAGGAATTTCTCTGGTGTAGGACTTCTCAGCAGCAGCTCCCTCTTGTCAGTGTAACAAAAGTTGCTGTTGGAGAGGTAGAGACACTACTGTAAAAGCTGACAAGCATGAGCTGGTGGAACAGTCCATCATGCCCTCATCACCAGGTGAGAATCATTGCATCACTAGTCCTAGATTTAGGAGAGTCGTAAATTACCTTGACAGCCACTTCTCTGAGTGAGAAAGCAGATGAACTGGATATGGCTGTACTAGATCTCCATGAGGGCTGTAAACTTGCCCTTCAAGTTAATATTTTGCTAAAATCCATTGAAGGCCTATATAGACAAAACATCCTCGGTCACTTTCCCTGTACTTGTTTGTGCCCCCACAAATACAAACAGGCTGTTAGCAAAGAGCTTCTTACCAGCTGTCAGACCTCCCAGTCACCTCCCAGACCTCCACCTACTCCTTTCCTTAATGGCACCTTTCAGTAGTTCTTACCACACCACCGAAGGAGCAGGTGCCAATTCTAATTCTAAATAAATATTTCCTGTGTCCTTTACGGTCAACTCTAAACCATAGCAGCCTTCTGCAAATTTCCTGCCATCCCATCCTGGGGAAACAGGGAGAGTTCAAGTGGTCTTTGTACATTCTTCCTACTAGATAAGATTACTGTTACTACAATATACACTTATATCTCATACTACTCTCACTCTACTTAGGTATGACGCTGACTAAGAGCAGAGCTGGTCTTTATGTTCAGGGTGTAGCATCATGGGCTCAGGCTCTAGCTCTCATACTATATAAAAAGGTAGTAATAGTCCAGCACAGAATCATAGAATAGTTAGGGTTGGAAAGGACCTTATACATATCTAGCCCCCCTGAATCTTATCTCTTTTTAAATCTGTTGTTGAGACAAGATTATTGTCTGCTATTTATTTCAGGACATTAGTACATTAGGTATACTAGTCAGCTTGCAGTTGTTCAGAAGCATGTGAACATATATAAGCACCAAAAAATGTTTGCTCTCTGCTGCATCAGTCTTAACAGAGAAAGCCAACATGCAGCATGCTATTTTCTGATCACTCCATCAATGCTTCACTAATACTCAGATGGGATATAGTGAGAGGAACATTATGCAATGCACACTGATGTATCACCCTAACCCTAAACCTTAGAGTGTATCAGATAATATTACTCAGGCAAATTATACTCAGCTCAACAAAACTAGTTAAAATAGATGAACCTCAAAGAAGAAATTCTGCCCTCAGACATTTCAAAGGCATTCGTGAAAAAATACGACTCAGGATTTTAGAGTTCTTGTTTTCATTACTCTCTGCTCAAGAACTGGCCAAGTATCAAAGCTCCTGAAAGCAGCAAGACAACTGTAATATTCAAAAAAGGGAAAAGAGCCCTCAAACTGTCCCTTGAAAGAAAGGTATTTTTTTTCTCTGAAGTTTTTAGCTTCTCCTGCAAGGTTTCATTTTTACTACATTTTAAAAACAACCTACAGTGATTCTTTAATTACACTGTTACCAATACAGCAACAGTATATCCTTAAAGCATTATAAATTCATACTGAAATTAATCTGCTTAGACCCCAGGGTTCAGACTACCATCTGCAGTCTCAGCATAGAATGCTCCTTTGTTTTGCCCTTCTAATTTAGCCTTTGGAAAGTCATCTTTGACAGCCAATTCAAGTGGTTTCAGAGAGTGGTGATTCTTGCAGCTACTTTTCATCAGTCATTTCCACTATGTTCCCTTTTAAAACAAGTGCATTCAATTCCATTTTAATTAAGAAGCTGAAAACAGAAGATGAAGCATAAATAACACAAATACTGTAGAAAATACATGTCACTGACAGAGTCAACCTATAGTTTCAGAAATTAAATTGACTTTTGCAGGTAATGGAAACACTGTCTTTAATAGCATCAACTGTTTGCTACTGTATATTACAGTGATCCAAATTGACTCCTATAAAACTTTGTCCTTATCATCAGTAAAATAAATAAACACCATAAAAATGCTACACTCTCCTGTAAAGCTGTGCCAGTCTGATACTTACACCTGTGGGACAGCTTTTTGTAATGATTTTTTCCTCTTATATGATTACTCCAACAGGAGGAAAAGCAGGATTTTATCAGTGGACAAATTCTGTAAGATGCTAAGAGAATTTTTTCATTCTTCCATTCTGCAGGACTTCATCCTCTTGGTTATTGTTTTCCTCAGAATTTCTAAAGACTAGAAACTTTCTTACCGAATAAAAAGATACCAAAGAACCAGCAATGGTGGAAATAGTCCATCTTTTATACTTTTTAACTGAAATGAAATAGTCTTATTTTGGTGGCTACAGCCCACAGAATGCCTGAGGTCTAGTGGTTCAGAGCCAGGAGCTCCTTCTGAGAGCTGTTTTCACCAGCTGCCTTACTTCTCTTTTGCTGTATGTATGCCTTTTAAAGGAGTTCTGCTGAACAACAGCCTTCCAGTATATTTATGTATAGATTAATGTATGGTGCTGTTGTCTGTGTCAGCAAGACACTGCAGTTGATGATTCAGGAGGTCCAGTCTTGTGTCTTAGATTTCACAGATTTATAGCACCAAGAAGAGGTACTTATCCCAGTTTCAGGTATCCTGGCAAGAATTAAGGAAATGGTAGTATCAAAAGCAGCAGGAACTTTCTGCTCCCCATAGTAGATTACTAGTTACAGCCAAAACAGTATTGCTTCTCTATGCAAACACCACCCCATCCCCAATATTTTTTTGCAATCAACAATATCTCCTGTAATATTTCTTTTGTTTTTCTAATTTCTAGCTTGGGTGTTGAACTAAGCTTGGGCAGAATAACCTAGGACACGACATACGTTTTTAGCACTCTGTAGAAGAAGCCTGCTACCTTGGATATTTCAGGGATGAGGGCAGAGGAAGAGACTAAATCAGCAGAGAGGGAGGGGAAAATCAGTTTTTCTTCTGTTAGTGGAGGAAGCAGAAAATGGCCAACCTGCTCTGCCAGAGAAGCACCAGCACATATTGGTGGCGGGTCAGAGGATGAATATTATTTCACCAGGAGTCTAGAAAGGCAATTACCTAATGCCACTAGACAACAGAGAGTTAGAAGTGGATTAAAACAACAGATGACTTGGCTCTGAATAACAAGTCTTCCCCTATTAGCCTTGCTGTGCTAATTCCCTCACCTATAACTCAGAAGCAATAGTAAGAATACTGATCTCACAGGGCTTTTACCAATTTCTATAAACCCTTTTCTACAACACTGTCTTCTATGGTGCTACTAATATGAACAAGCACTTAAGAAGGAGGCCTGCAGTAAGTGATGTCTGAACCTTAACAGTGCAGACAGTAACTCTGCAAAGAAAAATGCAGTGATCTTTTCAATGTATTTTTTTCCTTCTTCAGGCACATGCTGCAGATCTTTGACCAGGGGGTCCCAG